>NC_056739.1:1894961051-1895261051 GCF_019279795.1 Protopterus annectens | reverse complement strand
AAAATTATTACAGACAGAATAATTTTACAAGGTGGTAGTAGCAGCAAAAGGGAAGAGAAACGAGAAAGGAGTGGAACAAAGCAGTGTATTAATTAATGACAGAATTATTCACACTTACAATGGTTTTAATATTTTTAATTCTAGCAACATCTCTATTTTTAAAGAACAGTTTTAGTTGTTAGAAAAAGGTTTTTGTTTCATTCCTTCATATCAGTTTGACCCTGTGGCTGCTTTATGAGAAACTTTTTATTAGAAAATGAATTTGGTTCCAGCACTGTTGGTTCAGATTTTAATGATTTTAGAAAAAGAACTACATATGCCTCCATACCTCACCCTACCCTTCAAATGTCTGAGAAAGTGTGTGAGCAAGACATATATAAAATTGGTAAAGTTAAAATGAGTTTTAAACCAAATGTAACTAAGCAGGAGAAGCTGTTACTAGACACCTTAACTAAGGACAGTAACATTACGGTACTGAAACCCAATAAGGAAGGAGCTTTGTTATATTATTTATTTATTTAACACATTTGATAACGTATCATTTTATGTGATTTATTAAGAATTAGGATGGATTTTTACAGTTTTTACATTGATTTAAGCACTACTTAATGAAATAAGTGTGTTAACTTTTGGACTTTGCCTATTTTATCGTGTATAATATAGTTTTTAAGTACTGTTGCTTTAACAGCTCTAATATAAGTCAATTTATTCAATTAGATTAATTGCTATTACTTATTAGCCTGTCAGGGGGAGTATATGAAGATAGTTCACTGGTTTTGACTCATTATTTTTTTATGAAGTTTTGTTGATTTAGACGAACATGCTCCATTGTTATTTCAGTGTTAAACAATCACCATGTTTTAATTTTGAGCATTTATTAAAGTTTTGCGGTTTATTGTTGCATCCAGGCATTGTGTGGTAGTTCCAGCACACTTGTACTTTTCTGACTGCCATACACTCCCCACATCAACTTGTTTACATGTGTGAAAAGCTATGATTATTCAATATCATTTCAAAAGATAAAAGTAGTTTTATACTCACCCACTCAACACCCTTTAAAGAAAATTATAGCAAACGTAAACGTTTTTTCAGCAGTCAAACATGTTCACTTTAATGTTCAAGTCAGTAATACTCCTTTATTCTCACCCTTAAAACATTTGTCCCACCAATTTATTTCTACCTTCCTCATACCATTTCAGACTTTGTGTGGAGTCAGATGTTGCTACTTTTAAAAATAACATTGATATTTTATTTTTCTATTATAATCATCTCCTAAACTATTTAAAATCACTTCTATAATAATTTGTGTCTTTAGAATATAATTACTTGTCATCGAATGTAGATCATACCCAGTGACCCCCTCTATTCTTCATAAAACTAATAATAACAATAATAATAATAATAATAACCAGTTCTCCAGCACACTTAAAATGCATCCCTCTGTCCTTATATATTATGTCTACAGCTCTAATTTACCTACCAAAAGTTGCTATATAATAAACTAAAGTAGCATCATTTTCACTGTAGCTACAAAGTATACCTGTAGGTTCATAGGCTCATAGGTGTATACTAGACTAACAACCACAAGGGCCTTTGTAAGCTTAGCCATGAATCCCAAATCTCTGACAAGTTCTAACACCTTTGATAAGTGTAAGCAGGGGCCTGGGAAATGAACCATTTACAGGTTGCCTGTGTCCATTAGAGACATAGGTACCAAACCAGGGAAAACTTCCTGTTCTCCGTCCAGTTGTCCAAGTTGAACTTGAATTGGGTTAGGGAGGAACTCTTCTTCACATGAATGGGGAGCCTGTTCCATAGACGGGGTAGTCCCTGGGATACATAGCTATCTCTCCAGCAAGTCCTATTTATATCACAGGCAAGGTTTAAGTCTTTAGAAAAGGTAATTCTAGTGCTGTTTGTTTTGTGGATATGCAAGAGGTCCATCAGAGTGGAGTCTGATAATGCCACATATGCCAGGCATAGATCTCCCCTGAAAAGCCTGTAGGAAATAGAATATAGAGATAGACCCCTAAGGAGATCTGCATAGGTCATTTTACTTACACCCTCTATTCTTTTAGTGAGAAACCTCTGTGAATGTTCCAATTGTTGGAAATGCCTGGTTAAGTACATAAAAAAGGGGCATTGTACTCAATGATAGATCTGATGAATGCCGAATAGAGTGGAACAATGACTTCCTTGGACTTAGATGCCATACCTTTGTTTATAAGTTGCGTAACATAGAATGATTTCCTCACTACTGTAGACATATGCTGGCCAAAGGCTAGATTACTATCTATGTGTGTCCCTAAGTCCCTGACTACTGGATCAACTCTAAGGGGTGTGTTGTCAATATGATAGTTACCAGGGATGGATGACTTCCTAAAGGATACTATTATGCATTTCTTGTTATTTAGTTTTAGTCCATGGCTCTGACACCACTTGTCTGCCCCTCCTGGAGAACATTTATGTCAATGTGGGATTCAATGACAGCTGCTAATTTGCAATCATCTGCAAACTTAGCCAGCCAGAGACCACTGACATTGGCCTTGACTTCTGAGAAGTAAATGCCAAAAAGGAGCAGTCCAAGGATTGATCCCTGACGGACTCCACTTGTGACTGGCATCTTTGTAGAGGTGGACTCCCCAAATCTAACTTCCTGGGTCTTGTCTGTGAGCCAGCTGGCTATCCACTGGGTGACATACAGATTTGTACCTAACCTGTAACAATGCCCAAGTGGGGTATTGTGTCAAATGCCTTGGCCAGGTGAAGGTAGGTAGTGTGAACCATTTTTTCCTCATCCATTGTTTTGGTTTCCTTCTCAAAAAAGTCCACCAGGTTAACCAGACATGATCTGCCCTTGACAAAACCAATCTGAGTTGGGTCCAGTGTCTGGAGGTTTGCTATATCTCTATTGATCATCTCCATGACAATTCTTTCCATGGCTTTGCATGTAAGACTAGTGAGACTTATGGGTCTGTAGTTTCCAGGGTCTGTAGATGGCCCGACTTTGTGCATAGGGATGACTGTTGCTGTTCTCCATTCATGAGAGATGAAGACTGTTTGGAGGGTACAGTTAAATAGCAATTCCAGAGGCTATGATAGGTCATGTTTCATGCTATTTAGAAGGCATCCTGGGATATTGTTTCAGCCCATTGATGCAGTGTTCTTCATCTTAGAAACAGCATTAAGGACCTGTTCCCTAGTGGTAGTAGGGGGAGTTATATTTCATGGCATTTCCTGAGGGAAGGTTGAGGGGGAGAGAGGGGTAAAGTTGGATGTGCATTTATCAGCCAAGAGGTTTGCTATATCTTCTGGGTCAGTATAGGTGGCTCCATTTACAAAGAGCTCTACACACAACTGTGTATTGCCTTTGAGGTTGTGGACATAGCTAAAGAATGCTTTGTGGTTGTCCTTGGCATGGGAGGCCAAACTTACCTCAATTTTGGCATTGGTAGACTTTATTTGTCCTTTGAGTTGTTTGTTTAGTTTGATAAAAGTGCTTTTATCCCGCTGAGTGCTGCACCCCCTAAGTTTTGCCATGATTTTCTTCCTTCTGTTATACAGCCTATTGATTTTGTGATTCCACCGGGGTGACTTGTTTTATGAGTTAGTTCTGCACTTCTTCCTGGTGGGTACAGCTGCCTCTATGCCACTATTAACATGCTTATACAGAGTTGTTGTGAACAGTTCTGCATAGGCAGTGATGCTCTCAGGGTTTATGGGGACCTGAAATTTTGCCAGGTTATCACTTAACAGCAGAAGGTTACCCTTAGAGTAGTTTGTGAATATTCCAGGGGTAGCTTGGGGCCCAGGTTTTATTTTTACTTCAAAGGAGACCATTTTGTGGTCTGACCTTACCAGGGAAGACATTACAGTAGGGGGTGTGTAGCAGTCTCCCATATTAGTGAGGACCACACCCAGTAGGGTTGCACCCCTGTTGGTGTATTGACTATCTGGTCCAGGAAGCTGGTGTTTACAAAATCCAGGAATCTCATTGCATGCATGCATGTTTGGTGTCATATAGGATTGTCAGTTAATAGTGGGGTAATTAAAGTCACCCAGGAATATGGTATTGGGTTGTATTACATGGTACATGTTTCCTGGATCTTAGAGCAGGACCTATAGCTTGCAAGGAAGTGGTATTGGATTTTGCCTATGGTGAGTTGAACATGAAGCAACTCAAGTGCATTGTCCTGTTTGACCAGCCTTGAATTATATTTATTTTTGATGTAAATAGAGACACCTCAACCTTTAGTCCCTGCCTGTGAAGTATCTGGTGTAAATGTGTGGAAGGCATTATAACATTGCACTGCTGGTATGCTGTCTGCAGCTTTAAACCATGTCTCAGTGACCACACAGACGTCAGCATTCCCTAGGTTCTCTAGGGTGAACAGAGCTTCTAGGGAGTGGAGGTTTTTGTTTAGATTCCTAGCACTGAGCACTAATACCTTTACATTTTTTTGGTTTTGATTTGCTATGTTGGAAGTACTTTCAGTTTGGCATTGCTTAAAAAGGCACTATGGGGGAAGACAATGTTTTAGCTAATATTCAAAAGCCTAGAGGGGAGAGGTAGAGACCATTCCTGCCAAAGCAGCGTGGTCTGTTGACCATCTCCTTTCATGCTGACAAATATTGCACCTTCTTAGAATGACACGAGAAACTATGCCAATTATTAAAGTCAATCATCTTTTGTTCATATTGTGGCATCATCCTTGGAGAAGGTAAAATGCTGCTCAATGCTAGGCTCATACCAGCCTGAGACACATATTCTGAGAGCTCCATGATGTCTCTCTTCATATAGCCCAGACTCCAGAGAGGTATGCCTCAGGTCATTTACTCCCATGTGGACTATGACTGAGTCATATTGGTACTTGTGGTCAAATTACCTAAGTGTGTGCATAATGTGGCAGATCCTAGCCCTTGACAAGCAAGTGTACAGAGTGGTCTGTGAGAGCTATGACTGCAACAGAATATGGCTTTCTATCTCCTCCTGCTGCAGTGAAATGACGTAGTACAGAAGCTCCACTACTTTTAACTCACATCATTAAACCTGCTTCAGAATCCTACTGCACTTGCTGTTAATATGGTACTAATAATGACACTCCTCCAGACACCAGTATTTCTTGAATGTTTACCCATTGCCATGTATTTCTCTGGATTTCAATTGTCTGTTGAGGCAAACCTGCTGCTGGCATAGCTTAATTACTTAAATGATCTTTATAGACATTACCATTTTTGAGTTGTAGTACAGAGTATCTGTGGGAGGAGTCTTGTGTTAACTTTTAATGTGGTAATGGTTTGACAGTAACAGTAACGTTGATAATGGTTTTAATGGTTGAAAAATTTAGCATGATATGTGCACATTACCAAAAACTGATGTTCTGCAGGATTAGTTGTTTATTTAATTTGGAACTGTTTATGGAAGATCCTGACGTACATATGCATATGTGCAAATATGAATAAGTATCTATATTTTACCAACTGGAATACAGCTACAGCATATCTGGACTTTACTTACAGGGGCTGCAGATTAGAGCCAAAGAAGTTACTGATAATTGCAAGAGGAAGCCATACCAAAGCTAAGCAGCACCATGTGACCAGTTATTGCATATATCCTGTTTTGACCCTGTAGTTTTGACTAAGTGTAGAAGTCTGTCTGTAAATATGCTAATCTTAATTATACAAGAGTTGTTAGTTTGTTGATGGGCAATTCATGAGATATGCATGTCCTGATATGGGGGATCAATGGTTTTGTAAAGTATTACTGCCTTATACCACACTCTGCTGAAGTGCTAAAGGGCATTCATTTTGTCTCTTAGTCAAGCATGAGACAGGTGAACTGGAATTTATAAGATGGGGTCTAGGATGAAAGTTAAGCTTGTCGTAGGCAATGGGAGATATTTTATGGTATAAGGTTGTGAATGAGAAGAAATAAGAGGTTGCCTCATATATTAATTTCTTTTTTTACATTAGTTCCCAAATCATGCTTGAAAACAGACCTGTTCCTGTCAGATTATATTCATGGGTTTATTAGGCATAATAAGTGTGTGAAATAATGAGGCAAAAAGAGGCATAAATAGTTGTTAAACTGTACTAACATATTATGAAATGACAATGCTTTTATAGGAATATCTGCAGTGCAGATGTACTTTTTGTCAGGTTTGATCTGCTGTCATTTATTTATTTTTTATTTATTGTTTGTTCACTGGGTTAGTGCACTGGTCTATTTGATCCTTTTCAGCTAAAACCTGAGCTCAAAAACCAGAAAATATGTCACAGGGGGGAATTTAATAAAGCCTACATGGCCTTATTTACCATGTAGGCATTGTGGCACGCTGCTTACATGAAAGTAAGCAGGTTTGCAATCCAGTAAACAGAGCTGGGTGGTGCACACACATGGCAACACAGAAGTATCCATGGCATGCAAATCATCTTATAAGCAGGTGAATTTCATGAAAATGAGGGAGGTAGAGCTATCCAGCAAACAGAGAGGCCGTCCTGCAGACCCCATGTTGGTGTCCATAGTGTACAAGGAAAAATTCCATTTACCAGGATTTTAAACAGACAACAAAGGCTCTAAAAGTGTAGTTAAATGGAAAGAAATAGCATAGCAGACACAGATAAGTGCAAAACTATCCACCATGTGTCCAAAACATAATGGAAATAAGTATAGGACCCTGCATGGAGTATCCATGATGGTGGAATGGTGCTGTTGCTAATGAGGTAGGGCCTAGAATTGTGTAGCTTCAAGGTTGTTTGCACTGAATCCTATGCAAATGAGTTGGGGTTACTGAATAGCACAAATGAATATTTGTGTCTGCATATCCCTTCCATGTAGACATAGAACCATGTCAGTGTCCACAGAAGAGGTAGCTGACATCAATGGAAGGGGTGTGTCTGAAGACTTGTAAGCTCATTGGAGCTCAGCTACACTTGATTGCGTGGTACACTTCTGTGCTCAGCAGGGGTGTGTGTACACTGGCTGTTAAGCTTTGTTTACCTTCAGGGCGCATGTTTCAGTGTGTTTGCATGGCCCGCTGCCATGCTGAACATTCCCTTTCAGGGGGGTGTGTACAATGACTGCTGAGCATTGTTTACCTTCGTCGTGCTTGCTTCTACATGTTTGTGTGGTGCGCCGCAGTGCTGAATGCATCCAAAAGCCAATGATATATTAATTATTGATTCACTTAAACTAGAGCCATTAAATGTTCTTAATGATGTACTTGGAAGGTAGAATGCATCATAAGTAGCCAATCACACAGCCTACACCTACAGCAAAGCCCAATAAAGGTTGCATGCACCCTACAATCTGATTTCTCCCCCAAACTCTGCATCAGTGGAGCACAGACTTGGGAATTTTAACTGAAGGAATGTTAGGGGCTGCTGCAGGTCTGCTACAACTGTATGTGCTAGATGCTGAGGTCAATGCTGCTTGCTGCTGACAATAAACCTAGACTGAGAAGGAAAAGAGTCTTCAGGCCCAGGGTAACCTTCCAGGAGCTACATGAGCTGGAGATTGTAGATTGCTACAAGGTGGATAGGGACATACTACAACAACTCACAGAGCTCTGCCGCCCTCATCTCAGACCCAAAGCCAACAGAGGGACACCCATCTCACTGGACACGAGGTAAATGTAACTGTAAGGATACTAGACACAGGTACTCTCCAAAGACCAACTGGGGACATGATGGGGGGCTTGCAGGCATCAGCATCCAGAATACTCCACCAGTTCCTGGATGCCATGCTACCACATGCCAATGAGCACATTTATTTCCCCCCACCCCTGAGGCAAGGGCCAGCAATATGCAACACTTCTACCAGGTAACGCACTACCCTAAGGTACTGGGTGCCATAGACTGCACGCATGTACACATCAAGGCACCACCTGGTGAGGAAAGTAGAATCTACATCTACCACAAGGAGTATCACTCCATCAACTTCCAGGTCATGTGCAATGCCCAGGACATTATTATGAATGTGTGTGCTGGCAGCCCTGGCAGTTATCATGACTCCCATATCTGGCATGCATCACAGTTGTACCAGATGTTTTCTAGGGGGGGACATCCTGCACAGCCATTTACTGGGGGATGCTGGCTAAGTACTGGAGCCGTGGAGGATGATGATACCCATCCTAAATGCACACACATCCATGGAAGAATGCCATAATGAGGCACACGCATAAACTAGGAACATCACAGAACATGTGTTTGAGCTGCTGAAGTCACAGTTCTGGTGCCTCAATATATCTGGCGGAGCCCTGCAGTACTCTCCAGCCACATGTGCACAGATGTTCACAGTATGTGCCATGCTACACAACATGATCCTGAGGAAACAGCTACAGCAAGATCAGCAAAGGGAAGGGACACTCAGCCCCCCACCAGTGCCTAGGTCTCCACAGCCACAGGAAGATTCAGAGGAGGAACCCCCTGAGGATGTCCTTGTAGGCAGACATAGGCGTGCCCAGTATGCCCTGGCCTTGAATATGAGACAACTCATAGTACATGCACTGACAACCTAGGGCCCTAGGGACTGACACCTTACTCTGACTCACATACATATAGTAAAAATGATGCCAGCCAGCCCACAAAACCTTCATGTATCAGACAGAGCCAGTCCCAAACTACAGGTCTGTTAACTGCTGCATTCACAAGGTAAGTCACTCACCTATACACCACTTGTAAGGGGTACTAGTATATGGTAGCATATGTATGGACCTGCTGTATGTATGCAAGGGCATATAGTGGGCTACTGGCCTGGGATACTTGAAGAGATCTAACAGCCACATGGAAAAACAGGTACCCAGTCCAATAGTACATGCTCCATAATATTCACTACGCCACATGGCTGGAATATCCACTACATTAGGCAAGGGAGATGGTAAACAGTGAGGTCACAGGACATTCACACAACTGTCTATGCCAGCTAATCATGGGCTGCTCATCCCCTACCCCGATCACATCAGTGTTCTCATACAATTGCTGTAACAGTACATCAGCAATGATATATCAGCAGACCAGCCAACCTCAGGGCTGTGACACAGAACCTGGGAACATGTTGGATGTCACATCTAATGCAGGTATGATAATGTATGTCTGTATGTTGCTGATTTTGTGATGAATGACACATCTCTGTCTGGTGGCATGTGTGGCTCAGTGTGCTAAAGGCATCCACATGAGTAATGGTGTTGATGGTTTGAATCGGGCAGCATCCACATCTTTTGCATGTGAGGAAGTTGTATGATGGTATTCCCACAGACTATCATACCCCGCAATCTGTTACTGCAAGAAAGCTGGTCAAAGTCAGAAGGAATGTGGAGATAAACAGCCATAACTACAGACAGACATTACACATGCTCTGATTAACCTAGAATTTGTAAAGTCCATTACTCAAATGTGTCTGTAGGTAGTACTATTCAGTAACTGCATTATACAATAAGTTATAGGAACACCATAAATGTATGAGGAACAGACCGGAGATTTGAAGCAAAATGCTGGACATTCTGCAAAAACACGTACAGTGAGAGGTATGCAAACTGTCACCCTGTGTGTGGTGTTATATTATGTACTACAGGCACATATTAACTACAGCAGACAGCTGGGAATGCCGTGGACAGGTTCAGGGAAGTGCTGTACTGTGGAAACAGGTGTGGCTGCCAATGTCTGTAGCACACAAAATACCAGACTGGAGTACAGGTAGCTCTGGCCTGGAGTCACCTTGTAAGTACTGACAATCCCACTGGGCATGCTCCTACACATAGCTAAGTTGAGACTAGTACTATTGCCTCTCCATTGCAAAGACCTGCTATGTGGAAATGTCTGTACATGCAGACAGGTACGTATACATTCTGTCTGTCCCTGTCCCCCACTCATGAGTAGTGTATCTAGCAGTATGTACCCAAAAAACCCATAATACTGATATATATGTGTATATACATACACACATATATATATATATATATATATATATATATATATATATATATATAGTTTTTTTTAATATATTACAATGATACTTAGACTCTCTACATATATCTTTATAACACATATACATAAAGTACACATACAGCAACATTTATAGAGACATCCCTGTTTTACACATTTAAACATACATATGTGGAGATGTATAAATTCCCCACATATCCTATGAAAGCTGTAGTTATTTGCACTCCCACATCAATGCAGTTGCCCAGAGGAACCAAACCAAGGCCACAGCAGTACATACTACAGTCACTCTCAGACCCCTGTGCCTTTGGAATGTCACCCATGTAGACAGACACAGGTGAGCAGATGGTGTAATGTATAATGGTTCCAACGCATGCCTTCAACATGGTAAAGTGTCCCTGGACACACGTTTGCCTGTATAACTGCGACCAGCCATATATGGCCATACTGACGGCTGTAGACACATAACAGGAATATTAACAGGTACCCTACTCCTAGGACAATAAATACAATAACAGTACCAAGCAATATCACTCTGCAGGCCACACATGCTGTCCAATACAAGCCTACTTTGTTCACTCCACAAGTACAGTGCTTGCAATCACATGTTCAACAGATGTAATCTGTGACACATGCTATAGTACTGTGAGCTATAGAATGTAACACTAGATAGGTAGGGGTTCTAATCTCACAGCAGCCAACGCACTGTGTGTGTGTGTCTGGGTGTGCGTGTAAATATATCCCCTTACAGCACAAAAGACATGATCTCATGGGCCATCCCTGTGCAATGGTTATGCACTTTTTGGCCCTGTAACTAGCATCTACCCTCTAAATTACCCTCCTCTACACAGCCTTCTGCTGTAATCCACCTTAAGAGGGCTGGCTGACAGCCTAATATCAGATCAACTCTGTGGTGCATGTGATAAGTACTATGCTCTATAATGTGTAATAGTAGATAGATAGGGGTTCTAATCTCACAGCCAGCTCAGTGTGTGTGCATATCCATACTGCATGCATATGATAACCTTTGTAACGTACACATTGGTAGGGTTTTGCATTATTTTACTGGTTGTGGGTGATGTGGCCTCCCAAATGAATGACCACAACATGGCCTGCTTATATCAACAAGCATTATGTGTCATACACAGATAGTACTAGCAGGCATGAGGCATGGTTTGTGCATCCAGTATTATCCTCTGTACCAGTACATAGGTACGTTTTTCATTGTGCATGCAGCCAACATGCCCTATGTGTGCACAATGGCATGTCCTGTATTCACTGAGTGTAAGTGCTAATAGCCGGAATGTGGCCATGTGTGCATGTCAGGCTGTGACAGCATTGTACATCATGTCACAAAGCAATAGGAGATGTGCATGTCACTAGCATTATGGCCATATAGCTGTCACAATTTGAGACATCGCTACCCCTCATCACAGGAACAGCACATATTGCCCAAGTCCACAGGAAATGCAGCCACACTCCAGTGTTAAGATGACATCCGCCCAGTCAATCATACAGATGGTATGTGTGGAAGTGCACTGAGGTGCTCTTTGTACCATACCAGTATGGACGGTCTGTGCTAAGGGTGTGTTACATTTGTTACATAAATGTCACCAGGCAAGCATATACTGCTAACATCACATAGTGGCTTAATGTCCATAGGGTGACTAATCCAGCTACTATGCTTTCTAGAGATAGGCAACATATACAATCAAGCAGGGTCACACCTTGTCCTGTATGCATGGCACAGATCACCTTTGAGTACACTGATAGGCGTAGGCGGCACTGACTCTCATTGCAGATGAACAGTGGTGAGCGCATACTGATGATGTGATAGGACCCTGTGAGGGGCCATACTGTCATCTGCATGTGCCAAAAGAGTTTGGAAAGTACATCAACACATGGCCGTTGCAGTCAGATAATGGCATGCTGTGGGAGGAAAATATGTAGGGTATGGGTATGTCACCTACCGGTGACTGTGACTGTAGCTTTGCCATATGAATCCTGTCATACCACTGTGCAGACATGAGGTGTATCACATGAGCTGTACACTTGTGTGGACAGGTTTATGTGGCCCCCTGTCACCCCTACATATGTACATCACATGTAGGGACTGCAGTGCTACTAACCGGGGACATAGGTATCCCTGATGGAAAAGATAATACATATATATATATATTCAGTTGGGGTTTATGGCCATTACTATATCACCAGACATGTATTTGTAATACCATCATGCAAGACACTGGCATAACACAGTGACTGTATGAGTGCTCACTAGTAGCAGGCAGCAGCCAGCATTGTTAAGCACAGGCAGTCAGTACCCATGTGTACTGTGGAGACATGCAGTCCAAGCAGTAGATGACCCGTGACTGTGCCCTGTTGAGCACTGCTGCTTACAGAACAGCTATTGAAGTCAGATGTCCCTATGTTGCATGTGTCTGCCATCAGTGGGCCATGTAGTGACGCCCACATTGACAGTATTGTGGATGTCTTAGTGGGTGCTTTGTACATGTTGCCTGAATTGGTGCTACAGTGAGATGGCTTGGCTCAGTTTGGGTGATGTACACCCTGCTGTACCCCCACCCATGTCCCTGATGACTGCCATGACAAGGTTTATGGCAAGAGTAAGGCAAAAGGGCATGCTGCCAAATGTGTATGCCATGTACAGAATGGTATGTCAGCTGGTGTATACACAAGTGTCTGAGACTTAAACCTTGGGAACAAGGATATTTGTAGATGTGTAAACTCCATCACCACATCTTGTCGATATAAGTTCAGAGAGTCCAGGTGACACGTATCAAGGGTAGCAGACCTTATCACAAAGTATGAATGCATGATTACACGGACTGACCCCATTGTCCCTGTTAGACTGTTATAGACATATGCACCTAGGGAACCATGCACCTATACTGGTGTGCCTTGCTGACGTAATATTTCTGCTGTGCTGCCATGCCATCCTGTGCCTCTGTATTGCCACCATGTGTCTATAGTTTATTCCATCAGACTCCAGGAATAGAAACATACACTTGTCCATGAAACACATGTCATCCTATAACACTAGCACCAGTACAACATCATACAGCATAAGGTACACAAAGTCTGATGCATAGTCATGACACATGCCAACATACAGTATCTGTTGTGTACTACAAGTGGCAAGGCAAAACAATACTACATTGCACACGTACATGTCAAGTAATGTAGTCAGCCTGTGCATCAGATACATAGCTTCATTTCTCTGCATCGATGGCAAGGATGACAGGGATGTGGCACAGGTATCATCATATGTATAGGGTATGGTGTGGGGGTGCTGGAGGTCTAGGCTGTGCCAAACAGTTGACAGCATGTGTGTGAGTTAGGAAGGGGGTTGGGTTAGACAGACCATGGAGAAGTGCCATGTGTGTCTGTAGGTGACCTGTATGTCACAGTGGTGTTTGAGTGTGTGCATGTACACAGTCAAGCCCAGTGCTAGCTCTACAAGTGTGTATGTCAGACAACTGTGGACCATACATAGTAGAGTGGACAGTTCACTCTGACCACAAAAATGGAAACTGGCACTGCCAGGAGTTGCACTGGCACCACCATGCCCAAGGTCAGATCCAGTGCTAGTACCTGAAGGTGACTGCAGTCTGCTGGGTCTTTGTCCCCCATAAAACCACCCAGGAACATATGCTCATGGTCTGCCATTTTGTGATGTGGAGAGCACACTTCCCACTGTCAAATGGACTCTCACCAGTTGGTGTTGCTGACCTATATCCACAGGTCCAGTGGCCAACTCTAGCCAGATGTTCCAGGACAGACAATGTGCGGTCCAAGACAGACACTGTCTCAGCCCACCATCTGTCCACTGCATCAGTGAACTAATCCAGGGTGTCTCCAATGTGGTGGAGGCAGTCACAGATGTCAGATTGTGCTGCACCCATAACCCTAAGCATATGTCTGGTGTTCCATTCAGAATGTGTCTCTGCCTCCAAGATGGTCCAAAACATACATCGAGTGACTCGAGATATGACACCAGCAAAAGGTGGTGGACAGACAGCAGGCCTCCTACAAGCACCCCGTCAGTCCTCCTATGTGAGACGTCATTAGGTATCTGACTATGGCCAGTGCCTACACACACTGGAGCCATAGCTGCCACACTTCTCTGTTTAGTGTGTCCACCCTCTGGCTGTCCAATATCTGTGGCCTCTGGGGACTAGGTATGTGTGGGCATACTGACTGTGTGTGGAGACAATGGGGGCAAAAAAGAGATGTCAACCTCTGGGACAGATTCAGCCACTGATAACCCCACCCGTGCCTCGCTCTGGCCATTATCATCATCAGAGTCCAATGAGACACTGATATCAGATTGGGAGGGGGGAAAGACTCCACCCCCCCAGTCACCTGTGAAAACCAAGACCAAAAGCAGTACATTATTACCTGCACTTTTATGTATGGTAATCCACAAAAACTCATACAAATGAGGATCCACAACCACATTACCAGTCTCACGTCTTCTCATCTCCACTCTCATGCACAACAGACAACCTCATAACAACATACACATGCAAGTCAAAGCCTTTATAACATGCACATCAGCTACATCCAGTTAAAGTTGCCAGTACAATTTACCTGTAAGGTATGCAATATGACACTATACATGATAGAACTGAACATTAAACCAGTGTACCTATCTTGAGAATGGTATGCCAGTACTAGTGTCACTGCCTCAGGTATGTAACATCTACCTTTTGTGTTTGAACAGGTATCTTGGGTTACTTGCCTCATGTATACCAGGCTGTGAAGTGCAAATATGTTAATGTTCATTTAAATACACACTTATGATTACCTAGTCTGTGAACTGTAGTCAACTGCTCCAGAATAGTACATACAAATATTCAAATCTGGCTGCACATAACATTTGTGCATAGTGCAATATGGAAGCCCTTAACTTTCATACGGTATATATGATCCATAAAACAACAGTATCATACTTACCAGGTACAGGACCATGGGCTTGGGCAACTCCTGATGGACCTATGAAAGAGTGAGGGAGAGGTATTGTCAGCACCACCATATGTTGCAGCACTACAGGGTAATATGTGCATATATCCACTTGTACAGTAGCCACTGTTACTGACTGTTTCGCTGAGATTCAGAGTATGTGTGCACAACTGAGTTTAAATCCCAACCCTCCAATGCAGATACACCTGACACCCATGTACAGGCATGTACAGCCTGCCACAATGACTGATAAAATATTAAAATGGTGGACTCAGTAACCTTACCTGGACACTCCTCTTCTGGGGGTACTGTGGCATCCACCTCCATGATGTATGGTGTGCTGGATGCCTGGGAGCTGTTGTGTGTTCCTAGATTTGCTAGAAATGCCTCTGTGGTTGATAGTGGTTGTACCACTGCAGGCCTTCCACCGGTGGTAGTATGATCCCTGGAAACATCAGCTGCCTTTCATCGTGCAGCATTCACCATATCTATGGCTCTGTGTTGCACCTGCTCATAGGTCCTGTCCTGCTGGCCAATCTGATTGACATCCTGCACAAGGTCTGCCCACAATGCTGCCCATTATTCATGATTATGCCTCCCCCTGGACAACAACATCTGATGATGCTGCCGTAATGCATCCACTATTACATCATTCTCTGCATCAGAGAAGGGGACATGTCATCTGCGATACATGGTTCCTGAAAGACAACAAAAAAGGAAGACATTACAGGACCAGATACATGGACATCCACTATGTACAGATTCAGCATGTCCATAATGGCCTGCAGTATCCACTGCTCCCTCACACATCATACCCCACAGTCTGGTAACATACTACATGTCAGGAACCCAGCATGATAGTACCACTATGGGGTTATGTCCCTGTGTGCCGTGATAGATTCTGCTGTATGTTCCTACACCCAGCACTACAGTATACTGTGGTGTGTTCCCTATGGGTAACCTCCCACTACTATGCCATACGGTCACTGCTAGACAAATAGCAGTGTGCTATTATAACCACTATATGGAGACAGTCCAGCAACACCAGTGTGCCACAATGACAGAAAACAATGCAAACCTGCTGTAGAATATGTTCCCTGTAGGCATCATACCTCTCAACTACACAGATGTTTGCAGAATGTCAAGATGTTTGCATCATACTCAGTCATTTTCACACAACACTGTGGATTTCTGAAAAAGGTTGGCCAATCATTGATAGCTGATGTCAGAAAATAAAGACAGACATCTGAGTTTAAGATGTCATACTCTTCAGAACACAATTATGCTACTGTAATATCTGTTATTCTGTTCACTTTCTTACTTTGTATGAGCAATAGTTACAATGTCCCTAATTGTGGGCCTTTTTCCCTCTATTAATTATGGTGTTGTTCAGACTTCTTGCTGTAACAGGTTGACAGCTATGTTAGGCATAGCTCTCAACTAGACAGGGACAAACGTCAACAGAATGATGGACTTAGCCAGAGTACATCAGGGACAATCAGGGACACTTTTAAAATGTTAGAACTGTTTATGTGAGACATTGACAGAATGAGAGGAAGTGAATTAGTGTACATTGTCTGATGTTACAGGTATACACCCTTACTTATTGTCACTGCATATTATGTGTAATTCACTAGCTTTCTACAACAGCCAACCATTGTAGGAGGGATTAAGAGGGACAGAGCTAAGATGTGAGTGGAAATCAGGGACATTTCAGAGGCATGTCTGTAGGTGTAAGACAGCTGAGTATCAATGACATGTCATTACCATACATCTAAGACAGGCTTACTGCTGTAATCCCTATTCCCCATACCGTCATGCTCCCATCTGCATCCTGTTATATGGAGAAATAATTACATACCTGGTGGACTGCAGTACTCCTTTGTTGAACTTTGCTTCTTTCTGGTAATCTTTTGAAAATACTCTCTCTGTGTGAGAAAAGTCTCATACAGACTTGCTCCCCATAAACAGCTGGTTGCCTTTATAAGGTACTGCTCATTAACAGATACTTGGCTTTGCACCAGTCTGTGGCTCTGATATGGTAATTGCAGCCAAAACAGCTGAATTGCATTATCATTAGCCAATGATATGCCATCACAGTGCAATATAT
Organism: Protopterus annectens; assembly: GCF_019279795.1. Lineage (NCBI taxonomy): Eukaryota > Metazoa > Chordata > Ceratodontiformes > Protopteridae > Protopterus > Protopterus annectens. The sequence goes on along the minus strand of NC_056739.1, from coordinate 1,895,244,013 downwards.
ACGGTCTTCATGTAGACCTGGGCCCCTTTCTTAGCTGTTAAGATGGGCATTACTGAGGTGTGAAGACTACAGCATTGCAGAGGGTAGGTACCATAACTGTCAAGTGTAGAGATTTATGCAGTATGTCCACAGTTTCACCTCATATGTGTGGTCAGTGTCCCATGACATTGCGGTCATCTGGCAAGTCAATGGCAAGCATTATGGGTTGAGGTCAGTAATGGAAGACACACATTTGAGTGTCAGACTTCATACCCCTTAGAATATGAATGCTAATGCAATAGGTGTTATTCTATCAACTTACTGTCTATGTAGGAGCAAACTGTAAAACATGTCCCAATCTCTGGACCTTTGTCCTCAGTATAGCTGTGTCCGGATTCCTTGTGCTAGGGGGTTGGGAGGTATGGTAGGTCTGCATAATGAGAAGAGGAAGACAATATTCCAGTTTAGGTATTAAAATATTTTTAGGAATGGCCCTGTGAGCAGCAGGTGAAAGGAAGTAACATTCTGTAACACAGTTTCAGTTGAGGTAGGACTTCATTAGTTACAAAATCAGTCTGTGTGATAAAAGAAAGGGTAGAGTCACATATCAGGCCTAGGCACCTCTGTTCAGTGACATTACGTTTATGTTCCCATTAAGATCTGTTAAGAGAATAGTAGGAATACTGGGTAATTTCTTAGCTGAAGCAAAGACTAAACATTTGTTTTCTTAGAGTTAATTATTAGTTTGTTAGTTGTGGACAAGTTGTGAAACTGAATGAATTGCCTTGTAACTTGGTTTGCAGGTCAAAGTGGCAAGTACTGGATTGCAGGATCAGAGTATTAACAAACGTGTGAAAATTATTTATATATTTCTTAGGTATTGCACAGCAACCCATTTTTATCACGTTTGTATGTTTACTTGGTTTAATGACAAATAAGTAGTCTCTAAAAAGAAAATTATGTACTAAAGTGGCATCGGCTATCCATTTATTTATATAAAATGTAGATATTTATATGTATGTATGTACACACACACACACACACACACACACACACACACACACACACACACATATATATATATATATATATATATATATATATATATATATATATATATATATATATATACAGAGACACACACACACACACACACACACGGACACACACACACACACACACACACACACACACACACACACACACACATACACACACACACACACACACACACACACACACACACACACACACACACACACACACACATTATGAGTCCTATCAACTTTGTCAGATGGCACTTTGGTCGACATCTGTTTAATCGACCCAGTTTGGTTAATTAAACAGCTGGTCAATAGGTGTAAGAGATCTCTGGGTAAGGGAATATACCCTTTTCCCCAGGGAACGTGGGATCTCAGAGTTAGAATACACAAGTAGCAGGGAGTGCAGAATGGCTAGCTCCCCTGCAAAATGTGATGCTTTCATTTTTTTTTAGGTTTTGCATGCACCAAGAATTCATTCTCGGCGCATACGTGGTAGCATGTTGTCATGCATAATGTCAATCACTTTGGGTCAACATTATGTGTGTCGACAAAAGTAGCAGTCGTGGATTTAAATAGAAACTTTGTCTGTTACTATAGTAACCATGTTTTTATTAGACTGAGTTTCTTTACAAAAGGAAGAGTCTAGTTACTTGTACCAAACCATGCACACCAATGATGAAATACATGCTGAAAATGTAGACAGAGAGAATTTACTAATGGCATGAAGTAAGAGAGTAGAAACACATATTTCATGAACATGAGTATGATGAAATAAGCTGTGCAGTTACTTTTTCACTACATTGTGCAGTACTAATATTATGGGGGTAGTTTGGAATGTACATCATAAATTATACACACAATGGGTTAAACTGTGGTTTCAGATATTTTTTTGATTTTGTTAAATTAGTTTACTATATGTGGAACTTACATTTTACTGTTTTTGGTTAAGTGTGCCTGAATGCAAATTGAATGATATCAGCTGAAATCTTATTGAGTAGCAAGTCTGCACTTTTTTATCCTTTGTGTAAAGTATTTACAGTTTTCTTTGTACATTTCTAATTAAAAAGAGCACTAAAAGAAAATGATATACAGATAATTGGGAATGTTTAGAATGGAGAGACAATTCACTTACATTTCCATCTAGAATTAGCTCCAGCATCGCTGGATCATCAAATGCATATGGATTACAGTAAACAGCAATTAAAGTTTCATAAAAAATAGTGCATGCATGTATATTCTCCCTAACTAAGAATACAGGAATATTTAAATAAGAATGCATGAAGGTGAGCGTAGAGGTATGGTTTTCATTGGACAAAAAATGGCTTTTGTCCTGTTTCTATAATCTGTTCCAAGCTTCCCAGGGTAATAGAGGTCTAGAGGCCTGATCAAACAACAGTGAACTCATTTTCCACTTATATGGATTCAAGATGATACAGATTATAAGATAAAATGTTTTTGTCTAAACCTCTCTTCATGTACAGGGATGTACCTCAGATATATTTCTATTTATTGGTTCCTGCTATTCTCCCTGTTTATTAACAACCTAATTTTAAGCCATATATGCCTGTTTGCCTTTATCTATGCAGAACTACCTAAATCTTGCCTCAGCACAATGGTCAAACATAACCTCAAAATAAACATCTGTACAGAATGCAACTTGTTTTTGCAGACAGAATTCCAAATCTAACTTGTCCAAGCTAAAGATTTCATCTTTGAGAGAAACAAAAGGCTAGAGCAAGTGGCTAAAGCAAGTGCCAGTCAAGTTGGGCTATTGAGTATCCTGATGATGTTTCTTTCCTTCTTGTCAAATAATTCAAATACCCCAAAATCTGGATCAATCTGCCACTCTGCCTTACAACATATACCACTAGAGCTAAGTTCACTTCTCTGCTTAATGTCTGCTGTAGAATCTCTGAATCTCTTAACTCTTATTAAGCCAGATTCATTCTTGGCAAAAGAATCCTTGTACCATAACAGAGGTCATACTTCTTTCATTGTTGCTAACTGCTGTAATAGGTTCATAGGTTCACAGGTAGGTACTAGGCTATCTGCCCAAGGGCATTTTTAAGCCTAGCCAGAGTGTGTCGGCTTTCACCACCTCATTGATTAATTAACTGATCATCTGTCAAGCAGAGCCAGTGAAGTGATCACAGGGGTGTATTTTCTGTTACCCATCCACTCATCAAGGTTTCTCTTGAAGAGTGTTAGTGAGGGGCTCTGCCTGATGTAATTTGGAATTTTGTTCCAAAGTATGGGGAGTCTCTGTGACAGGAATCTATCCCTCCAGCATGTTCTATTTATTGTTGTGGCGAGGTTTAGCTCACTAGAGCGCATGGCTCACAGTGACTTGGATTTCTTTAGGTGGAGCATGTCCATCAATTCTGAGTTGGACATGGCTTTGTAAGTCAGGCAGAGATCACCTCTGAGTAAGCGATATGCCACTGAGTACAGCAGGAGTTTTTTCAGTTGGGCTGCATAGGACATATGTTTGAGGCCAGTAATCCTCTTGGTGAGGTACTTTTGTGGTCTTTCCAGCTGTTGGAAGTGTCTTGTGAGGTACATCCCAAATGGGGCATTGTACTCTATGATGGGTCTAATGAGTGACGAGTAGAGGGGCACTAAAACCTCTTTATTTCTAGATGCGAACCCTTTTGTAATTAGATGGGCTACATAGAAGGATTCCCTTACTACTTTGGCAATATGATTTTCAAAGGAGAGATTACTATCTACCTGGGTACTCATATCTCTTATTACCTCTTCTGTATTAAGGGGGCCGCCACCTATGTGGTAATTCGTGGGTGTTTTGTTTTTCCCAAATGGGATGACTATGCATTTTTTGGCATTTAGCTTGAGGCCATGACTTTGACACCAGGTGTCTGTCTCAGTAAGGCCTTTTTGGAGGATGTCCGTGTCAGCCGGAGAGTCAATTATGGCTCCCAGTTTGCAGTCATCGGCAAACTTGGTTAGCCATAGTCCTCCTGTGTTTGCCTGTATTTCTGAGACGTATATGCCGAACAGTAGGGGTCCCAGGACCGAGCCTTGTGGGACACCACTTGTGACTGGTTTAGAGTCGAACCTGGAGACTACTATTCTTATCGTGTGAGTTCTGACTGTAAGCCAGCTGGCAACCCATCTCGTGACGTAGGGGTTTATGTTCAGGCTGGTGAGTTTTTCTTTAATACCCGAGTGGGGAATGGTGTCAAAAGCCTTGACAAGGCCAAGATAGGCTGTGTGAACCACCTTTCCCTTGTCTATGGCCTTGGTGACTGTCTCGAAGAAGTCAACCAGGTTTAGTAGGCATGATCTGCCCTTAACAAAGTCGAACTGGGTCAGGTCAAGTGTTTGGAGGTTCCCAATGTCTTTGTTAATGAGTTCCATGATGTTGTGCTCCATAGCATTGCAGACCAGGTTAGTCAGGCTTATGGGACAATAGTTACCAGGGTCAGTTGTGGCCCCTCCTTTGTGGAGAGGAATAACTGTTGCTGTACGCCATTCCATGGGCACGTAGCCTGTGGAGAGGCTGAGGTTGAACAGTGTGTTTAGGTGGGGGGTTAGTTTGTTCTGTAGTTCATGCAAGACGCAGCCTGGGACACCATATGGTCCCACTGACACTGTGTTTCTGGCTTTTGAAAGGGCTGTTTTCACCTGTGCGTCTGTGATTTTTGGGACACTACACTTTTTTGGTATTGTTGTGAGCCCTTTTGGAGGTGAGAGGGGGATGAAGTTTGCACTGAATCTATCTGCCAGGATGTTGCCAATATCAGTAGGTTCAGTATATTTTGGGCTATTTTGCACTAGTTCAGTGCATATCTGCGAGTCGCCACTTAGATTCTTAACATAGCTAAAGAAGGCTTTGTGGTTATCTTTTGAATCCTTGGCTGTTTTTCTTTCAGAGTTAGCCTTAGATGATTTCATGAGGGACCTTAGTTTCTTACTGATACTGATCAGGGATGTCTTTCCTTCTTGGGATTTGCTTTTTTTCTGAACTAGTTTCCTCCTTCTAGTGTATAGCCTGTTTATTGCAGGGGTCCACCAAACTGGTTTCCTTCTCTTTTGAGGAGTGAGTCTTGGTTTTGCTAGGAATGGCACAATCCATGCATCCTTGTAGGTTCTCATAGAGTGCATTTGTAAAGGTTTCTGCATCTTGGGTAGCGTTATGCTTTAGAGTGGGGGCTGTGAAACTTACCACCTCTGTCTTAAGTAAGGTGAAGTTTGCTTTAGAAAAGTTTTTTACTGTGGTTTCCTTAGTTGGGGGGTGTGGACATCCAGAGTGATTAGTTTATGGTCTGATCTAACCAGTGACGGGTTGACCTCCGGTGTGGAACACCTGTCACCCATGTTGGTGATGACCAGGTCCAATATGTTTTCACCTCTGGTAGGGGAGTTTACCAGCTGATCCAGGGCATTTGAGTTGATGAAGTCCAGGAAGCGTTGGGCCTGGGAATTTGTACTCGAGTAGTTTTCCCAGTGAATGGTAGGGTAATTGAAATCGCCCAATATCAGGGTGTTTGGTAGGACCTTCATGTTTTCCAGTGTCTCCAGAAAGGTGGAGTGGTGGTCCTGGAACATGGAGGGTGATCTGTAGCAGGCCACAATTTGCATTGCAGATTTGCCCAGTGTTAGTTGCACATGGATGATCTCAGAGGTATCATGCTGCACCACTAACCTGGAGGTGTAGGTATCTGTCTGGAGCCCTGAACCAGGTTTCAGTTACTGCACAGATGTCGACGTTCTCCATACTGAGCGCGTGCATCTTGAGATTGAAACTCCTGGTGTTGAGTAGCATAACCCTCAGTTTTTTTGTTAATTGTGCTGTTTACAAAGGTGGGTTTGACTTTTGAGCCTTGCCTAAAAAAGGCACTATGGGGGCAGCAAGAGCCTTGGCCAATATTCGAAAGCCTAGGGGTGACAGGTGCAAGCCATCTCTTGCGAAGCAATGCGGCTTGTCGAGCATGTCATCCCAGGCAGACAGACACTGGATCCCCTTTGAATGACACCAGAAGCTTAGCCAATTGTTGAAATTGATCATTTTTTCTTTATACTGCGGTATCATTCTTGGTGAGGGCATGATGCTACTCAGTGTCATACCAGCCTGGGCTGCATGATCAGAGAGCTCTTCCATGTCTCTTTTCATGTAGTCCAGGCAGATATGTCTCAAGTCATTCACACCAACATGAAGAATGACAGAGTCATATTTGTACTTGTTCTGGAGTGACCCGAGTGCTTGTGTTATGTGGCAGATTCTGGCTCCCGACAGGCAACTAACAGTAACCTTCTGCTTGTCCAGCTTAGTGAGTGGGATGTCAGTGCGCCTGACTATAGAGTCACCTATTACTAGTGTGTTAGGTATGTTATTTTGCCTTAAGGTGAATAACAAAAGCATACCAGCTACTGCATCATTGTCTGACACTGTTCCAGCATTGTTTGGGTAGATATTAGATGCAAGTTACATACCAATTTGCATTTTGATCTATAACTGGTCTAGCTTGGATCACTGCCTTTTTATTGTAAAAGAGGTGAATACTTTTCCTGAATGTGGAGACTGCTCTCATCTCTTTCCTTCCGTATGACATAAATATTACCTCAGTGCAGACTTAACTGTTCCTCAAAAGCTGTCATTATTCACGGCACACTAATTTAAAACAGCATACCGCAAAGAATCAGGTCCTGGTCTACCACTGCCAAATTTTCATGTGAACTGAGACTTCTTATTTTCAGTCATCCAAAGTATAACCAACTGGCACTCATCTTCTGTCCTTGCAAAGTTCCAGTCAGCTGCTATGTCCTACAATGTCCTCACTTTAATTCACTCTAGTCTTTATATTGCAGGGTGATCTGCGGCTTTAGCTGATTCATATACTACCTTTTTTGTTTGTGCTTTTTTCCTTTTTATATTTACTTTAGCTATACTAATATTTTATTTTTGTCATGCTCTGCATCTGATTAATCTTGCAGCTGTATTTTGCTTCAGCATTATTTTACTACTGCAGCTCAACCACTCTATTATTCTGTTCTACACTGGAATGAACAACAACAGAGTTTTGTATTCATTTTTCTTAGTCAGTTGTGTCTAAAAATGGCTGCTTGTGCTTTAAATCATTCACCTGCTCAAAGGAATAAAACAAGTAAGTGAACAGAGTTTTTGAAGGAAATATAAGTAAAGAAGATGAAGGTGATATACTTTGACAGCTATGACCTACAGTATGAAACAAACGTGATGTCATTAAGATTTCCAATTAAAGCAATACCAGTAGCACTATAGTTACACAGGATGGGTTTTCATTCTCCTCAGAAGATTGAATGTCATCAGATAAGATGTAAATCTCTAGAGAAGTGAAGAAGAAAGGTAGGTTAGGAATGATTTAACCAGTGATTTGGTCTGTATGAGTTGCTTAAGGGAATTGCAAAAAAAAAATGAAAAGAGAGGTGTGAAAGATGACAAAATACTTGTGACAACTCTGGTAGGCAAAAGTAGAAGGGATAACCAAAACAATTGTTCACTGGAGAACCAAACAAGGGCGCCAAGACCGCAGTATAAAATCCAATAGTTTATTTCAAAGGCAGCAAAATGTTGAAATTTAACGCTGACCACTGCAATTACGTTTTCGAACTTCTTCATCAGAATACTAAACAGGAATGATGGTTCACAAGCTCAATATATAGTCATCATTCAATTAAAATTAAAACAATTATCCAATAAAAATAAACAATCAATGAACCTGCTTAAATAACCTAATATGAGTTACAAATACCCATGTCCAAACAACACTATTTGGATAAAATGTCATGGATGTTAAAATATTTAAAAATCAAGAAATATTATATACATAAATATGAATAACTTTTGTAAATACTGAATATATAAATAAGTATTTATAAATGTTACATTCATACTAAAGCAATTTTCTGAACCAAAGAAAAATGCATTAATGCTGCCATCTGCCATTTTCAGACATGAATGAAGAAGGGCTTTTAGTTCTCTTTTGCCCTAGTTGCCATTCTGAGTTCAAGGGATGCTTCATTGGTCTTTATGGCTGTCTTCAGTTTCTTTGGTTCTAGTGGGGACTTCCATGTCAATGCATTTGTCTAAATGGACATAAAGATCCATAGTTTAGGTAGATGCATATCCCAGGTCAACTGTAGAGTTTTTGTGGATGAATTTAGAGATTTTGTCATATGTTTGTAAAGGATTTGCCTTTTTGACAACACTGAAGGTGGTGGTGTTGGTTACCGGGGAGGTGCATACTTATTTTTAGGGTGAAGGTAAGCATTAGGTAGTCTGACTTAACTAAAGAGCAACCAGCCATCAAGAGGGAACAAGGTAGAGCTAAGTTTGTGAGAACCAGGTCAAGAATATTTCCACCCCTAGTGGATTGAGGAAAAGTTGATCCAGGGAGTTCTCATTAACCCAAACCTGGAAGAATTTGGCATACTTCAGAATGGTAGTATAGGTAGGGACAGTTGAAGCCACAAAGGATTAATGAGGCATTGCTGATAGGGATATTTTCAAGGAATGCTAGGATATTTTCATGATATTATGGCTCCATGGATGAGTATTGATAACAAGCTATAAATTGGCAATTTGATCTCTGTAAGGCAATCTGGAGTTATGTGATCTCATGGGGGAGTATCTGGGTATTACCTTTAAAGGGATACTATTACTTATGAACATTGAGACACCATTATAGTAACCAATGGCTTTATAGGCATAAAACCCAAGCACAGAGGGGGTGGTCTCTTTTCATTTGAGCCAAGTCTTGGTAACAACACAAACGTGGACAAGATCAGATGCAGCAGTGCCTGTAGATTAAGCACTTAAAAGCCAATTGATTTTGCCTAGTTTTGGATTCATCGCATTGTTAGCTTAGAATGTTCATTAGATGAATTCTGCCTAAAGAAGTCACAATGGAGACAACAAAGGCTTTGGCCAGTACTCAGAAACCTTTGATTGAAAAGTGTAGACCATTCTTCGCAAAGCAAGTAAGACTAATGATCATCTTATTGCAGGGCAACACAAACTGGATCCCTATGGAATGACTCCAGCTACATAGCCAGTTTTTGAACCCAGTTATCTTTTCCTTGAATATAGGCATCATTCTTAGCGAAAGGAGAATACCACTCACAATCAAAGACCTACCTTTGATGGAAGCATATGCAGCAGGCTCGAGCATGTCCTTCTGCGTGTCCTTCGAGGGTTTTTATGCTAAGTAATTTACTCACACAAGGATCACTATCATGTCCTAGTCATACTTGCAGCTGAAAAGAGTCTTGAGACTCCTTGATATGTCTGTAATCGTGACACCCAAGAAGCAGCTAACTGTAACCCTTTCCTTGTCCAGCGTGTGTCTAACAACAGACTCATCATTAGCTAAGATGTTTTCAGAAGCTGGTTTAAGCATGCTACATATGGTGACATGTTGATAAGGGTATATGTGTAATAGGTGCGTATAGTGGGGTTTCAGTGATGTCTAGTGTTAAGAGTTCCAGGAGACTTGGGTAGTGATTTTTAATGGCATCAGTTTGTGACTGTTTTGGGTAGTCTATATGATGATGTTGCATTCTTATAAGCTGGGGTACAAAAGTGCATGTTCACTGCATGCCTCAGGCTGTCAGACAGATGCCTCTTAATATGCTAGGTATTTACATGCCCCACAGAAAGCACTGACTAGGTTAACCAGGAGTTCATTTTCAGTAAACAAAGCAGTTCTTATTTTGCCTTAGGACAAGAAGTGCTAGAAGTGAGGCAATAGAAAGGTAGCTGGTCTGCTGTCTCTGCATAATGTCCAATGCTATTGTTAATAGAACCTCAAACTGGGAAATAACAGGGAGTGAGGGAGTGTTAAGTGAGGGAGGTCACTGGATCTCACTGATTATTCCAAATACATCATGCAGACTAGTGTAGGTGAAGGTTTGACCCATAACACAATAGTGCCTAGCACCTGCAGAATAAAGGAAGATGTTATTTCAGTACTAAGGGTAAAATCAGACTTACATACCCACACACAGCCTACTCCTTAGCTACAAATCAGACAATGGTGTACTCAGTGCAGCTGAGTGCATTATAAAGTAAGCAAGCAAAAGCAAGAGAACCAATGAGAAAGACCATAAATTTATGCCAGTAATGTTCATCTACTTAGAAATAGCAGCAAGTAACATAGTCTCACTAGAACAAACACTGACGTCTCTCTCTGTCTCACTCTTTGTCTCTGTCTCCAAGATGGCCAAACACAAAGCCTGAATAGACCACTACCAAGATATATTTTAAAAAGTAATCAAGTTAAATAAAACAAGTAAAACAGTATGTAAACAACAGAAACAGCAACACAAATTTAAGTGCTGTATAAAAATACAAAAATGAATTTCCATGACTTTTTGAATGTAACAGAAATCCAGAAAAGACATTTCATAAATTCTTTAGTGAGTGCACACAGGAACACTTGTCTGCAGTCTTAGTTTTGGAAGCTGAAGAAATTAAAAGAAAATGATTTAGTGTCATGATATGATGTAAATGTGAAAAGAAGTGCGGAAGAATTATTTAAGCATATAAAAAGACATTGGAAGAAAAGTGGATCTTCTTTCTAAGAAATTAACACATGCGAAATTCATATTTAAAGCATAAATGATGTGCCGTATGGTATAGGCAATGAAACATGGGTTAGATGTGTGAAAATGCAAGAAATGCAAATCTGTGTTTTTTGTCACACAGGAGAATCCATAGGTTTAGAATATAGTAGGAGAAACATTATAGTATAATTACATGAGTTCAGAGATGACATGACATCATGCAGTAAACATAAGGAAAGGTAGGGGTTGGGAAAGCATTTTGAATAAAGTTATGATTGCAGTAGCTCAGTTTTATGGAGGGCAAGATGTAAAGCAGTTTTGATTAAGAAATGCCACCGTTTATATACATGATGTAGGAAGTAAAGAAGAAACTATGGAGAAGGAAATGGAAGGGAAGAGTAGAATAAAAGGAGTGAAGAGAAGTAAAAATTAGGAATTTTTAGGAGATGGGAAGAGAAGGGAATTGGGGAGCAGCTGCTTTGAATACAAATGAAATACATAATGAAAAGTAAAACTATCCGTCATAAAGGAAACTAATGATAGTAGCAATAATGATATGAGAACGAAGTGATAGTTCTGATTATTTAAGTCTTTTTGCTTGTTTTAATCAATATTAATAAAAATGAAAATACAGATGAATGAAATGCTAGTTTGATTTCCCTGTAAAGTACTTAATTCTGGCCTGACCTAATAAAAATCTCTTACTCTTCTTTCACTGGCTGGTGTAAGATCTTTAACACCTGCCTGCACTACCAGTAACTCATGCAGATAAAACTCAATTTTACATCTCATCGGAAGGCTGGCACCTCAGGAGTACAGCACTGCTTTGTTGTTATTGAACTAAGAATCCATACACCTGAGGCAGGCCTCAAACCCAGAACATCTGATTTTACAAGCATCAGAAGAGGATATACTATCTGCTAAGCAAATTACGCTATTACTTTACTTTTCATACAAACAACTCCTGCATCAATCAACAAATAAATGGAAAATGACCCTAGTACCTTTAGTTCTCCAGATTATGAAGCCTGCATAATGAGATGATGGCTTTAAGGAGGAACCCAGCTGCTCTAATCTCACATGAAGAACAAATAAGTGATGTGTGGAAATAATAAACTTCAATCAGTAAAGGGTGTAAACAATTATAAAAAAAATATTTTTTTTTGTCAATACATTCTTGGGATTCAGTATTGCCTAATGTTTTGCTTCAAGGATATAATACACACTGAGGAAAGAGCTGTCAGATTATAATAATTCTGTTAATTTGACTATAATTTATTAGTAAACTCATTGTTTCTTTATTTTTGCAATGTATGCATTACTTCATAAATCATTTAAAATCTAGACTATACATTACAGCTTAGTGCATGAAATATTAGGAGCTTCAGTTTAAAACATTTTACAATGTGACTGATGTTTTAACAAGGTATTTAATACAAAGGCTATGATGTCTTGGAACAATATATTATTAAACTCCACAGAATTCTTAAGCCATTGTTCACTTTTGAGCCTCAGAAGTAAATATATGTGATGTATATTAAAAAGAAAGATCAGAAGAATTTTTTTCGCTCGTGTTCCCACCTCTTTTGAACTCATTAGGGAATGAAAAAGAGAGGTGGGTGTTAGCCATATGGTACTGCCTTGTTATGTAGTTATCATGCAATTCTGCTGTGACAGGAACAGGTGGAAAGGAATGCTAATTTTAGACAACTGGACATCTGTGGCATGGAGAAGAAAGGGCAGAAGAAAGGGAAAAGCTTTGATTTTTTCCCATCTGTATACTAATTTATTTTTCCATCAACTATGTATTTAAACTTTCAGTACTAACAAGAGTGGTCATCATTTTGTGTATGTAGGCTGCAATTTCATATTAATAAAGAGGTTTGAATTGTTCCTGTGTTTAAATCTCTTAGAAAATATTAAGGTATATCACAGCATATTTCTCTATTTAATTTTTAAAATGACAACGGTAACAGAAAAACATTGAATTAACATGGTAATCCTAGATAATATAAAAATGTTTAATGCATCTGAGGTGGGATTTTAGTACACTAATTCCCATTCTGACAGAGATGTCTGTATTAGGAATACATATCTAAATAGGCAGGAGAAGATGATGTCCCACAGTAATGGCCAGTTTTAAGCCAATGGTTTTGGTCAGGAACGTAATATTCCATATCTTTATCCAACCACCAGTTACCAAAAAAACACAACAGTGACTGGTACAATGATCTAGTAACTTCCATGGGGCTGCAAGCTATAAGCTAACAAATGGATGCAGTTCTATTTCTAGAATTGAACTCCCTTACCTAGTTCCATGTCTGTATCTAATGGATCAAGAGCAAATGATTACGCTTCACACAACTGTTAGAATTACTTGAAAACTAGCAATCAAGCAGCTGCAAACAAGAAGACTGATATGATATTCCAGCAATTCTCATTCTCCTGAGCTAGCCCACATAATAAAAGATGGTATTGCGCGGTTGGGTGGGCGTTCGAAAGACATGCGTAAATGGGCGTGCCTTCGTTAAAGGTTGAACGTTGAGCTGGCACCTCGGCGTTCATGAAAAATCTACTGCCAATCATTAGCGAACCGGAGTTCCGCTGTGGAGACGACTAACCGGGAAAAGCCGAAAGACAACAACAGCATTGCAGGTAAAGCATCTTGGGCTGTAGCATGGAAAGCAAGCTCCACATTTGTCAACCAATTTTTATTGTTACTTAATGTTCAGCAAATACATTCCACACTATGTCTGCTGCTTCCATCACATAATGAGTTTTACTCTGTTACTGCTGAAAGTCTACAAAAAATGTAAACAAATTAGAATAAATAAAAATGAACATGTGTAGAGCTTTACCAGTCTTGGAGCCTGATATAGTTTTGGCTGAAATCCACTACAGTAAATCACTGTCATGGAATTATTACATTTTATACAGCCACTTGTATGATCTCCCATTAGTCTTCCTCTTTTCAAAGTATTCCATCATAAGGATATTTTTCTCTGCTTAGGAAAATAAACATACTTACCAAAGATGAGTAGTGCCTTTTGTTTTAAGATGGTCGGTGTCATAATCGTGCAGTGCCATTTACAAGTAGATATAATTGGAAGGCTGGCAACACATATTAAGAACTGTTAATTGGTAACACTACAATTACAGCATTCGTTATTTGTTATACCTTTGCTTGTTGTCAGCGTGTTTGTATACCATTTTCAGAATATTCCGCGGTAAGTGTTCCTCATCACTAAGCTCAAAGACAAATTCCAACTCCTCTGACAAAGCCAGTCTCTCTCATTAACCGCAACACTGCCCTTTGAGATGAAAAACGTCTTGGACCAGTATTTGAAAAATGACCTCTATCAAATCTAAAATTTTGCTGTGAATTAAAACTGCATTGAAATGTTGATGTGACATGAAGAATGTGAAATTAGAAAGTTGCTTTAAGCAATTTCAGTTCATGTGAGTAAGCATGTTCATTTCAATATGCATGCATAAAAGCATTGCCATTATTTCTTTATAATATGGAAATCTCATCCCCAACCCCTTAGTTCCACAGTTGTCATGCCTTTCAGGAGCATTTTAAGGACAGACGTATTCTGTCTTCCATAAGGTGAAAGCTTCAAAATGCTAGATGCCCCTAACAGCCTGCTCCAGTCTGCAACAGACTGTACTAGCTAGCTCATTAACACCTATGTGGTATGGAATGTCACACCCCAAGCATCCTGCATCCACCCTTGTATTCCAGAGCATTTTCTAAAAAAATCAACTTAAGATAAGATAAGATAAACAAGAGTAAAATGTTGTGAAAAATAAGAGCTATTAAAACTGTACAAGTAGCAATGTTATCAGTAAAAAGTATTATTTGCAGTGATAATAGTCAGTACATTCATATAGCCTTTCCATAAATACTGCAATATATATTAATGCACACAAATGTTAAACTTTCACAAAACTAATTATCACACCATGAAAAATTGTACATCTTAGACATAAGCTTTCACATGACAGCAAGGTCTGAGCACATGTGTATTGAGATACTTACAGAAATATAAAAAGTATGCCAGTTGAAAATTAACAATATAAATAAGACTGGATATCTCAAAAATGTGCAATGTACAGTGGAAATATTAATGATATTTTTTTCAACATCTAATATTTTGCCTTATGCCATGCAATAGTTTGCAAGTCACTTGGCTTCTGAAGTATTAAGTACATATGGAACTATTGCTTATTTTCATAATTACTGACAAACAACTTGCAATATCTCCAGTATAGTGTGATATAAATGGAGACTGACACTGAATTTTCATGTGTCTTACCATGGCATTTAACACCAAACTCTCTTAATAGCATGTTATAAAAATATGAACATAAGTATGAAATTATGAATAATAACTGGTAAACAGTGATGAATTTTTCTACTGTAAGACATTGCAGGTAAACAGTCTTAATGTTATTTTCTTAATAAGAAATTGTCCTTTCTAATTAGCTAGTAAGTCACTTACTTAAAAAAAAAGGTCTGGATGCCATAAGAAACTATGGATGATAGCTGGAAGTTTACAAAAACATACTATAGGTTTGAATGAGCTAGGGTTTGAGAGAGTCTGTCTCCAATAAGGTAAAATGTCCCAGAACCACTGTCCAACCAGCCAGTTCTACAAAGGCCTACCACATGAAGCACTAAATTCAACAGCAGCTCAGTGCTATGTTCCAATAGTCTATATTGTCATTATAAAAACTACTCCAAAAATCAGTTGCATTCATGTTACATGTGGATGTATAGACGCATTCTCTCTCCCTCTCACACACACACATACATACACATGTGCGCGCGCACACACACACACACATCCACACACACACACACACACACACACACACACACACATTTTCCTCCTTAGTACATTAACATGATTATCTTCTACCTACTCACAGATTAGCTAACCTTTAGAGGTGGCCTGTGAAGCTATGAGACCTCATGATTTGACCTTGGTCAGATTCAGTAGGGCCAGTGATTAGATATAATCCCTGATCTTGAACTTTATTCTGCTCCTTTGGTGTGACAGGGCAAGACAAGCATCTCCAGCATTACCTCTAGTTACTGACATAACAATAACTGTGGACATTTCTCAGTTGTTTCTAAGTAAACTAAATACGGCCAATATTTTGCGGCGGTGGTGCTGCGGTAGCATTGTCGCCTCACAGTAAGACGTTGTCCTGTTCGATTCTCAGCTAGAATGTCTTCTGCGTGGAGACATGCGTGAATGGGCGTACCTTCGTTGAAGGTTGTGCGTCAGGGCCGGCAACTCGGCACGTAAAAATCTACTGCCAATCATTAGTGGACTGGGAAAAGCCGAAAGACACAACAACAACAACAACTGAAGGGCTAATTTATGCATTTTATATATATATATATATATATATATATATATATATATATATATATATATATATCAATTACTTTCTTCTGTAAATAATTGCTACATCATTTTGTGACCATGGCACGGGTTATACTGAAAACATTCTTTGGTCCAGTACCCTTATCCAATTAACAAACAAACAATAAACAAATAAATGTGTCAGATAACTGGAACCACATGTAACTAGCCAGGCTTTATATGTGAATGTGCCACCCCCTACACACACACACACCCCGCCACCCCCAGGTTAGGCCAGCCTCCTGTGATTGCTGATTATTTGTATTGTGCCTACATATTCTGTGTGATACAATTACTTACTGGTGGTCATTTGGGCTGTGCATGTGCATGGTATGTAGTATTTACTTATTACTGGTCACTTGAGCTGTCCATGCACTCATTCCTGGTGGTTTCTACTGCCAGTTATCACTCTCCTTGTTAGACTGAAACTAGGAAAAATAATTTGTAGAAGAGGGTCCCTGAGCTCAACAGATATGAAGGTAAGGAGAATAAATTCAATGCAACAGCTACACAGAACAGTTTGCAAATTACACTGCACTGCTCTATTCTATAATCTGTGAAGATAATTTGATAGTTCATCGATTTAGTTGCCTCTGTCACATTCCCAAAAATGACACTTGAAACATAGTTTCCTAAATGTGAAGCATGCTTGGCTGATACTTTTGTGGCTTATAACTGTATTGAAAAGAAAATGTAATTAATGCATTATCTTTGGTTATCAGCTTGGCATGCAGAGTTAATTGGTGTGGCACTGCTTATTAACATTTATGTTAACATGAGAGATCTGAGCTTCTGTGATTTCTAAATTATCTCATCTTTGTTACCATGATTAAAATTCTAAATAAAAAAATGACTGTTAACCTATTTGTGACCTCCACTCATTGGTAAGGTAACACAGCTACAGTATCAAATAAGCAAGTTTGATATATGACATTGTGAGAAATTCCAGTAAACACTGCATATCTGAAAAGAGTAACCACTTAACTATAGCTGAAGAGTGCATATTATATAAATGCAGAGCAGTGTGGATCAATATATGGGACTATACCAAAACTAAAATATTTAACTCTGAAAAGTAAACAACTGGATTCCAAAACAATGCATGCTCAGGGCAAGGTGCTGTCCTATGCTTGCAGGATTCAGTTAGAGCAAGTGATGCCAAAAGATATTGTGCATATGAGTAATTTATAGAAGAAGTGTACAAGCCTCTCACTGACAAATATAAAGTGATGCACAATTCCAAAAGGACCATAGAAGTGCTTACGTCAAACACAGGTAGAAGTATAAATTAAAGGGGCACATGGCTGTCAGAGTGGAACCCTCTCTACCCATTGTAAGGCACAACAACCAGGACCTTATACCATCACTCACCACATTCTAAGCACATTGCCACATCATACAGAGAGTCTGCATGTGGCCCTCAGCCTCTACTAATCTATACATGGTGCTGTGCCTTATCATGTAGACCTAGTAATGCCACCCTAAAAGTGATACGAGGATGGTATGGGGAAACAATGAATGTATTAATCTATACATAGTGCTGTGCCTACATACTTAGACCTAGTAATATCACCATAGAAGTGATATGAGGATTATATGGAGAAAGGGTAAATGTATTAATCTATACATAGTGTTGTGCCTACATGTACAGACCTAGTAATGTCACCCTGGCAGTGATATGAGGATGGCATGGGGAAACTGTGAATGTATTAATCCATACATAGTGCTGTAACTACATAAATAAACCTAGTAATATCACCTTAGAGGTGATATTAGGATGATATGGGGGATCAGTGAATGTATTACTCTATACCTAGTGCTGTGCCTAAGTATGTAGATCTAGTAATATCACCTTAGAAGTGATATGACAATGATAGGGGGAACACTGAATGGGTATATTCTCTCTCTCTCTCCCTGTCTCCATATATGCATGTTTGTATATTAAGAGAGTGTGTGTGAGAGACAGAGAGAGAGAGAGATGTACATGTGAGTGGGGAGACAGAGATGGTATGATCATTGAGTTACGTGGTAGTAAAATACACAATGTCACTACAGTGATCTTTGCAATCCTTATAATGTTTGGATTTGTGTAATGCTGTCAATGTTAATTAGTCATGCTCATTCCCATTGTGCAGACTATTAACTTTATGGGGAATTACTCAAGAGTTTGTGCCAGTTATAAAAATAGGAGGGTCTATATTATAACCTCGAAGTTACACAATCACAAATACCCATTCATTGACACATAATTGTAAAATGTCCTCTTCACTGAACATCCACATCATTGATTTCTTTCCAAGGGAAAGAAATTGGTAGTCTAACAACCCACGACAAAATATAACAAACATTATTAAGTGGGGGGGCTTTGCTCCCAAGCACCCCCTAACTAAATATACTAACTCCAAGATCGCACTACAGTGGGGAAAAGGGCAGATTTAAAATAACGGCCAATGATGTAACCATTCACTCAAAAGGACACTCGACACTTAGGTGTTGATTAAAAGGTAGTTGTGATTTTGTACCTTCAAATATTTAATATAGACCCCATAGGGTGTTTGCCTCTACCCCTTCCATAACTGTCAGTTCTCCTATAGTGGTGTATACAGGTACTTACGTAATATGCATTCTCTCTCTTTTTTTATTGAAAAATGCTTTTGCTTTATCTCAGTGCATTGTTGTCTAACTGCAATTGATAGTCATTTTGTCTCTTAATGTCTAAATGATAGATGATATGTACTCTATGTCTGTCTATCTGAGATTGTATTTCTTGTCATATGACAATATATACTTTCATGAACTTATTAATAAAATAACTGTAGTGGGTGGAATACCTGACAGACCTCTGTAATAATGATATCATTATCAAATCAGTCATCTATGTGCAGTCATAGTCATAGTATTAGACTAGTAAAGGAAGGATGTAGTGGTTTTGTAAATGCTGTGTGTTACTTGTAACTATATAAATGCATTCCAGGAAATTTAATATTACACATTCTGCTATTATTTGCAATTGGTCTAATATGTACATTGGTAGATTAAACAGGTGAATTTCAATTTCCCTGACAGATATATCAGCGGATATGATGAAGTTTTTATACCATCATTTTATACTTTTTATTATCTTTTATCTCCCTTCCCATTCCAGAGTAGAACTGCTGTCTTGTAAATACCAAATGTCATGCATAGTAAAGTACCTTGAAAAAATAATGTAATTCATTTTCTTTGCATGCTGTGGAAACAGACCATTTGCTTTGGTGTGCCTTCAATGTTATGAGCAAAGCCCATTTTGTGTTCTGAGTCACACAGGTATTTTACAGATGGCATATTCAGCCTAAGAGTCAACATGATTTAGTTACAAAGCCATCTCTCCTTCAACAGTCACATTTTAATTCTGAGTGCAACACTTTCATACATTCAGTGCAGTGATACATTCTCTGTGATTTCCCCACTCTATGATACCTTGGGGTTATGGAACTTGCCTGAAGTGGACAAAGTAAAGGAAAACATAAAATTACTAAAACAACTAGCACATAAACAACCCCCACTCTTCTCCCACAATTTCAGATTATATAAATATGGCATCAGACTAAAACAGTTATCAAACTACCAATTATATGTTACTTTATTACAATACTTAAACCAGAATGTATTCAGCCATTAAACCAAAGGTGTGGCAAATTGGTCATGTACTGTTTTGCTTGAATACCCAATTTAGTCCTAAATAAATAAAAATGCTAGCAACTGTATAATTCAGAACTCAGTGTCACTGTAAATCAATTATCTGAAGCAGCTCTATAAACTGTATTGTTTGCATTTTCATTACTAAATATTTATTATTATTATCAGTGTCCATCAGATGGCTTCATTTCCTGAAATAAAACTACAAGTTTTCCAAAATAACTAAAAATGTAAAGGGTCTTTTGTTAGATGCGTCTTCTTCTCCAGTTGGGACTCAGCATTTTTTCATCAAAATAACATGTGTGTGGAAGCCCATGTGCCTGACTGATGCGCATCGTGATGGCATGGCACTGTCTTCAAAAACATGGTCATCCCCATGGGACACACTTTTTTTTCCAGATGTGCATTCAGATCTTGATCCTTACTATCATCAAATAAGACAGATGTCCTGCATTTGCTTGTCTAAGCATCATGGTATATGTATGGGTTGTCAGCAGATAACCAGCCAAGACCTACAGTGGTAATACTAGTAAACAATGTATTGGTAAAGAGCATGACATTGATAACTGGCACAATTGTCAGAGATTCAGCTCAGCTACTCACTGTTGAAATTGAGAAGGGTTATTAGACCATTTCATAAAAATCTTCATATAGAGACTGGCATGACAATTCTTTTAGCAATATCACGTTCATGTAAGAACATGACTCTGATTCTATATTTAAGCATGGCTTTCTCTGAATGACTGTGGCATGATCCCCCTGCAGTTTCAAAAGTTGCTAATACATCAAAGGAATGAAACAGTGGAAAAAATGTTTGTTTTGCTTTGTTTTTGTAGCACTTCCCACAGAGGCAGCAGGGCCTGCCCAACCCTTTAGAATGTACATATATATCAACTTCAAGGTCAATCAACACTGAGGAAGAGAGACAAGCTCCCAAAACTGCACATAGTAGTCTTGGGTGGTCATTTGATTCATGTTAAAATGGACATGCATGCAATTTCAAACATTTAATGATGTGCAGACAAGTGTAAGGAGAGATACTGTGCATCCTGTTGTAATTTTAACTCTGCTGACACTTTTCTGTACAGCTACAGGGTCATATCTTTGTCTTCTCTGGTTGGAATGGCTAAAATTATTCTCTTCAAGGAGGAGCTCAGGAAAATCATCCAACACTGATTAGTTAACTATTGATGAAGTTAATCCCACTAGATATAACATAATTCCAGAGAAGACATGAGGTGGTTTTCTTACTGACTAAGAGGAAATTTGGTAAGGCAGTGGACAATTACTTGGTACTCTTCCATCTGGCTGCAGCTATAGCAGAATGGAATAGTCAAGCTGGATGCTATTGTATGTGATTCTGTAATTCATTCAAAGGAAGCTACCACTTCTGGTTGAGAGCAAGTAATTTAGGCATGCTAATATCATTTCTTTTCAACTAACAATCCATGTGGCTAAATATTATGCTTAGTTCTGACCATAATGTCAACCCTCTTGCTATACTGTCTGAGGAAAACGTATTTTCTAAAGGTGACAATGTTGTATAGTCCCCCATTGTGGAGAATTCGCAGGTTATCATATATGGAAACTCTTCAGATCAACCTCCTGATACTCCGTTGTTAGAACTTGCAAGAGCTGCTGACCCACAAGTACTGGTGGCATAGTAGGGTATAATGAAGACATTGAAATATCTTGAAGGGTTGTACAGTGGTGCAGCAGACAGCATTGTCACCTTTAACAAGAGGTTCCATGGTTCGATTCTCAGCTGGGGTGCCCTCTCTGTGGAGTCTGCATGTTCTCCCCATTTTTGC
The DNA here is from genome assembly GCF_019279795.1 of Protopterus annectens. NCBI lineage: Eukaryota > Metazoa > Chordata > Ceratodontiformes > Protopteridae > Protopterus > Protopterus annectens. Next base: position 1,895,222,500 of record NC_056739.1, on the reverse strand, counting down.
ATGAGTTACCTGCAGGTGCTCAGGTTTCCTCCCACATTCCAAAGACATGCAAAAGGTGGATTGGACACTCTAAACTGACCATAGGTGTGAGTGTACATGTGAATGCATAGTAAGAAAGAACATCCACGGCAGGGTGGTGTGAATCTTGGCTCTAGATGGCTGTCACTATTGAAGTGACACCCTGACCCCATGTGCAAAAATGGGAAAAAGGGTTGTGGATGGATGGATTGAAATCGCTCCTTCCCAAGTTTCTCACCAGCTGAGTTCTGCTTCTCAGACTGATTCTGTCATTACTAGTGGTCCTGCTTCTAATAAAGAAGCCAAACAGCAATGACAGCTGCTTCTTCCAGTCCTGCTGCATATTTTGCTGTGGTTGTGAAAATTCAGTTACCTTCAAATATTGCTAACACTGCTGTTCATGTACTCATACCATAGAAATAGCAACATACAGCAAGAATTACAGCCATAATGTCTGATTTTGTTTTGATAGTTATGTTATAGCCCCAAATAGTTAAGCCACTCAGCATTTCTGCTGAAAGCATTGGAAGTGCATTGTGTATTACAAAAATATTTTGCAGATATTGTTTTGAAAACAATCTAGCCATGTTTCCTTTCTGAAAATTCTGATATAAAGGAAATGTGGTACCAAAGAAAATATTTCTTTCTTTGATTGCAATGTATACAATTAATTATTCATACAGATGTTTTTAGAGAGCAGACTATTAAACATGTTATAATTCAAACATGAAATAAATAATGACCATGGCACTGTATTTCAGCTTATGTATATAAAATACATGCAGTGTAATGCAATACAGTTCCATGCTGCTTACACACACACACACACACACACACACACACACACACACACACACACACACACACACAAGCATGAGAATGCATGCATAAATGTGCCTATCAATTACAGCCAAACTTTGTACACTTCAGGTATCTGACTGTGAACAAATGAATGAATAAATACATAATTAATGGCAGCAGGAGTGTAATTCATCTTGCTTCTGTCAGAAGCATACTGTACAAACCATTGCAATTCCCTTGTGTATACATACATAGACACATAGAGATACACACATGCACACAGACACATACACACATGCACACAAACACACACACATGCAGTGACATAGAGCTCTCTGGCAATGTTTCCCCAAGCTGGTATGTGCCTAGCACTGAGCAGCATTCAAACTTCACCAAGCATGATACCACAATATGAACAAAAGATGATTGACTTCAATAACTGGCTTAGTTTCTTATATCACTCCAAGGGGCTACAATATTTTTTAGCATGGGAGGATAAGGTCAACAGACCGTCTAAGCTTTTAAATATTGGCTAAAACATTGCCCTCCCCATTGTTCTATTTTTAGGCAATTCCAAACTGACAAACCTACTAACATAGCAAAACCAGACCAAGGGAATCTAAAGCTGTTACTACTCAATGAAACTGTACTTCCTCTAGGTTCTACTCACCCTGGAGAATGTGGACACCTGTGCAGTTATTGAGACATAGTTTAAAGCTATGGAGAGCACCCTGGAAGTGCAGAACTATAATGTCTTCCACATATTTAGGCTGACTACTGCATTGGCAGGGATCAAATTTGAAAGTGCCTCAATCTTTGTCAACAATGAACTAATCTCAAGACAAGTCAAACAGGACTTTGAGCTTGAGCCTGTCCGTGTCCAGATTTCCATAGGCAAAGTCCCATATTATATCCTTGCAAGCTATAGGTCATGATCTATGACACAAGAAACATATAACTTCTACATTTACTGGATGTCTTCACCTTTCAATCCAAAATCATATTCATGGAAGATATCAATTACCCAACTAGAATGTGGGGTATTTACATGACCCCGACCTTACAGGCCCTTGAGAATCCTGGACTTTGTAAACACAAGCACATTGAACTAGATTGTCTAAATGCCCAATAGTGGTGCAAACATGCTCTACCTGTTATTCACAAACGTGAGAAAATGCTGTACCCACCAAGTGCACTGTCTTTTCTGATAAGGTAAAACCACAAAGCTGTATCTTTTGTAATAAAAATCAGTTGTGTGACCCCAGCTTACACAATAATAGTTAGGAACTATTCTAAGGCAAACTTCCTATGACTAAATGATAACCTATCAAAATTTCAAGCCCCTCAAACCCACAGCTGCATATGCAAATTTTTTCTCAGAAACCCTGTACAATCATGACAATAAATGGTGTGAACCCAGAACTAATTCAAAAACAAACCACCTTGGTGGAATGCAAACATTCACAGGTTGTACAATAAAAGAAAAAAAGTCATAGCCAAGATTAGGAAGTGCTGCTCCCAGCATGAGTAAAAAACACTCTCGTCAATCTAAACAAATAACTAAGAGGGCAAATTAGGTCAACTAAAGCCAAATTTGAGAAAAATATAGCCTCCCAGAAAAAGGACAACCACAAGACTTTCTTTAGCTATGTCTGAATCCTCAAAGGCAGCATACAGCAATGTGCAGAACTGATAGTAGATGGATCCACCTACATGGAGCCAGCAAATATAGCAAATCTGCTGGTCTACAAATTCAGCTCCAGTTTCTTCCCCTTTCTCCCCCAGACTCTTCCTAGGAATACTGTCAAACAAACTCTCCATCTATCACTAGGTATCAGGTCCTTGGTGCACTCTCTAAGGGCAAAAGCACTGCATCAATGGGCCCTGATAACATCCCAGGATGCCTCCTAAATAGCCTGAAACATGATCCATCAGGACCACTGGAGTCACTGATTAACCATAGCCTCCAAACAGGCTTTGTGCTTCCTGAATGGAGAACTGCAACTGTCATCCCACTGCACAAGGCTGGGCCATCAATGGGCACCAGGAACTACAGACTCGTAATTCGGATTAGTGTCATATACAAAGCCATGAAAAAATTATCATGGAAATGATTAATAAGAACATGGAAAACCTTCAAACTCTGGTTCCAACCCAGTTTGGTTTTGATAAGGGTAGATCACTCACTCTAGTGGACTTCTTTGAGAAGGTCATCAAGCCCATGGATGAGGGCAAATGGTGCATACTTCCTACCTTAACCTGGCTAAGGCATTTGAAACAATACCCTACTCAGCCACTAAATAAACTCATTAATATAGGCATGAGCCCCTATGTTATGTACAGGATAGCCAGTTGGCTCTCATATTGGACCAAGAAAGTTAAGATAGGGGAGTCCACCACCACAAAGGGACCAGTCAATATAGTAGTCCATCAGGGCTGTGTGCTGAGTCCACTCCTTTTTGTCATCTACTTCTTGGAAGTCAAATTCAATGTCAAGGGCCTCTGGCTGAACAAATTTGCAGATGATTGCTAACTAATAGCAGTCATACAATTCCCAAGACACTAACATCCTACAGGAAGGATTAACACAGACAAATGACAGGTGCCAAAGCCATGGATTAAAATGCATTGCTAAGAAAAGCATAACACTGGCCTTTGGGAAATCAGCTACCCAGCAAAATTAGTTCATCAATAGTAGAACCAGTAGGCAGGGATTTGGCTATGTATGTAGATAGTAACCTGGCTTTAAACCAACATGTGTCTGAGGTACTAAGGAAATCATTCTGTGTTGCTCACTGTATAAGCAAGGGCATGACATCTAGGTCAAAAGGGAGATACCATTCAATTGTATTAATTCCCCATCAAGCCCATCACTGAGTACAATGCCACCTTCAGTATGTATCTGACCAGGCACATGCAGCAACTGTAACATCCACAGAGGTTCTTCACAAACAGAATACAGGGCATAAACAGCATGCCCTATGCAAACCACTACAAAGCCTTATCTCTATATTAAGTTTCCTACAAACTGTTGAGAGGCGATCTATGCCTGGCATACATGACATCCTTGGATCCAACTCTAATTGATCTTTCCACATCTGCAAAATGAATAGCATCAGAATTAAATTTTGCTTGTAGCAAAAACTGGACACATTGGAGGGACAGGTATGTGTCTCAAAGAATTCCCTTTCAATGGAACAGGCTTTCCATCCATGTGAAGCAGATCTATTCCCTAACCATATTTGAGAGAAATCTTGAGCAGTGGATGAGAAATCAGAAATAGATCCTGGGTCTAGCAACTATGTCTTTAATGAATAGAGGCAGTCTGTAAATTTAACATAACTTACATATACCCCTTAAAATAACCTCTAAGGCACATACACCTGCAGGATACAATTGGGATGCTTGTTTTGTCTTATAAAGGCTCCAGTGGTCACTAGCCTAATATACACCTATGAACTGGGTCCCTATCAGTTCATCAAAAAAATCAGTTCATCAAACAGCATTTTCAGTGCAATTACTTCAAGCATGCCATTCGTCGAACTGTTCATACTGAGATCATGGTACAGTAAGGATCAGGAAATTTGCCCTTTCCCCACAGTAGTGCAATCTCAGAGTTGGCATATATAATTAGCGAGGGGTTGGGGGTACAGTCTCCCACATGAGGGGAATTTGATGAACTGCATTTTTGATGAAATACCATTAATTGAAGTGATGGTTCGATGAAATGATATAGACCCTATGAACCTATATGATATGCCCACCAATTACAGCATTTTAAAGACTGTGAATATCTGAGATGTCAACTTTTGATCAAATGAATTAATAAATGCATAAATAATAGCCACAGTTCGGTCTTATCAGCTGCATACAGTGCAATCCAATGCAACCACCTACCCCCCCACACGCACACACACACACACACACACACACACACACACACACACACACACACACACACACACACACGTGCCCATTTACTTTATTGACTGATAGACCTCGGAAGCATCATTGTGATCAAATGAATGAGTGAATGAACTGCTACACAAATAATGGACACAGTAATGTATTTCAGATTGTTGCTGTCAGAGATATTGTGAAACATATTGCACCCTTCCCTGTTCACACTCACTTTTAACTGAACCAAAAATGCATATCACTCATGACCTGCAAACTTGCTGCACAGTGAAGACTCAAGATAACCAGAATAATGCATATCTAATTAAAAATGTATTTAATAAAAAAAAACATTTTCCCATGTGCTCACTGTCTAAATTTCAAACACAAATCACTGGTCATTCTTCTTTCACTTTTGATTCTGGCTGCTTCAGGCACCAGTCACCTCATGCAACCTGAGCCAATGGGGAATGACCGTTCACTGCTTCATTTAACAGTCTAAGCAGACCCGATTTCACAGCTGTCTCTACTCCCTGATAATTGAAGGAGAACCTTTATTAAGTTGTAATTAGCTTATTCTTTATGAGGGAGTACACCTAACTGCTAGACTGTTTAAAAAGCAGCTCATCCGAGTAAGCCAATTTTGTTTTCAGAAATCAGAACTCCACATGTGTACATCTGTGTCCCATCAAGAGAAAGGGAAAGTTAACTAATTATTAAAAAATTATAAAAAAAGATATTGGGGGGAATTTAATAAAGCCTACACATATTTTTACATGTAGGCATCACGCCGTGCTGCTTACACAGCTACAAACATTTTTAGATTCAGTAAGCGCTGCTGAGTGGTGCGCATGCACACACCAGCATGGAAACTTCCATTGCATGCAAATCACCTCATAAGCTGGTGAATATCATGCAAATGAGGCAGGTAGAGCAATCCAGCAAGCAGATAGGCATCTCTGCAGACCCCGTGTCAGTGTCTGTAGTGTACATGGAAAAATTCTGTGTACAGGAGTGTAGACCAGACACAAGGGGTTGTAAAAATGTTGACATTTGGACAGAAATGTCATATCACATACACATTTGAGTGAAACTATCATCCTGTATGTCAGAAAAATGAAAGGAAATAAGTTGAATTATTATTTTTTTTAATAATGTGGCCATGTTTGCATGGCAAGCCACAGTGCGCAAACATGATTTATAAAAAAAAAAAAAAAAAAAAAATGAATTAGTATGTGACAGAAATATATTACAGGACTGTGCATGGAGTCCCTACAATGGTGCATTGGTGCTGTTGCTAATGTGGTTGGCTCTAAAGCGTGTACTTTCCAGGCTGTGAGCATGGATACCTATGCAACTGAGGTGGAGGTACTGAATAGCAGAAAGGAGTAATCGTGTCCAAATATCCTCTTCATGTAGGCTTAGACCCATGTTACAGTTTACACAGGAGGTAGCTGACACAAGATGAGGGGGTGTCTACTGACGTCTAAGCTCATTTTGTGTGCTTGCATGAAGCATCATCTGGCTGACCGTGTCCCTACAGGGGGTGTGTTCATTAACTTCTAAACTTTGTATACCTTCCGTGCGTGTGTTTGCATGGCATGCCACTGTGCCGAGTGTGTTTAAACATTGTATTTAATTAGTTTTGACCCTTGTTTAAGCTAAAATAAAGCCATTAAATGAAATAAGTTATATTGTACATAGGCAGAATGCATCATGCTTACCCAATCACACATTCTGCACCTACAGCAGAGCTCTATAAAGTATGCATACATCCTACATTCTGATTTTTCCCCAATACTCTGCACCATTGGCGTGCAGACATGGGAATTTTAACTGAGAGAATGCTAGGGGCTGCTGCAGGTCTGCTGCACCTGTATTTGCTAAATGCTGAAGTCAATGCTGCTGCTACCGACAATAGGCCTAGACAGAGAAGGAGAAGAGTGTTCAGGTCCAGGGTAACCTTCCAGGAGCTACATGAGCTGGAGATTGTAGAGCACTACAGGGTGGAGAGGAACATACTACAAGAACTTACTGAGCTTTGCCACCCTCAACTCAGACCCAGAGCCAACAGAGGGGAACCCATTCCATTGGAAACAAAGGTATTTGTAGTCCTTAGCATACTAGCTACAGGTACTTTCCAAAGACCAACTGGGGACATGATGGGGGTCTCACAGGCATCTGTTTCCAGGGTTCTCCACCAGTTCCTGGATGCCATGCTATGCCAATGAGGACATTTATTTTCCCCATGCCACTGAGGAGAGAGCCAGCAGTATATGACTCTTCTACTGTGTAGCACACTACCCTGAGGTACTGGGTGGCACAGAATGCACTCATGTACACATCAAGGCACCACCCAATGAGGAAGGTAGAATCTACATCAACCGCAGGGGGTACCACTCTATCAACTGCCAGGTCATGTGCAATGCCCAGGGGATTATCATGAATGTGTGTGCTGGCAGCCTTGGCAGTTATCACGACTCCCATATCTGGCACATATCACAGCTGTACCAGATGTTGGCTGGGGGGACATCCCACACGGCCATTTATTGGGGGAGGCTGGTTATGCCCTGGGACCATGGCTGATGACACCCATCAGAAATGCACACACATAAACACAATGAAGAATGCCATAATGAGGCATATGCACAAACTAGGAACATCACAGAGCATGTGTTTGGGCTAGTAAAGTCACAGTTCCTGTGCCTCAATATATCTGGTGGAGCCCTGGAGTACTCTCCAGCCACATGTGCACATATGCTCACAGTATTTGCTATGCTACACAATATGATAGAAACAGCTGTAGCAGGATCAGCAAAGGAAAGGGATAAACAGCCCTTCACCACTACCTAGGTTATCACAGAAACAGTCACAGGAGGCCTCAGAGGAGGAAACCCCTGATGATGTCTCTGTAGGCAGATGTAGGCATGCCCAGTACACCCTGACTTTGGCTAAGAGACAATGCATAGCACATTCATTGACAACCTAGGGCCCTATGGATGGACATCTTACTCCTACTCACATACATATAGTAAAATTGATGCCAGACAACCCACACAACCTGTACTTATCCATATATTGAATATGTACTGCTTGCATCAGACAGAGTTAGCCCTGAACTACAGTTCTGTCAACAACTGTATTCACAAGGTAAGTCCCTAACCTACACACTATGTGTAAGGATTATTATAATATGCTACTGTATGTATGGATTCGCTGCATTTATGCAAGTAAATACAGTGGGCTATTTGGATGCAAGTAACATCTGCATTGGACTACAGTTACCCAGTCCACTAATATGTGTTCTTTAATATTCACTAGGTCTCATGGTTGGAATATGCACTACATCAGTCAAGATGATGTTAAACAGTGGGGTCACATGATAGTTGGACTACTATGTAGAACATGTGGTGTTGCTCCCCTACACCCAACACAGCAGTTTCCTCATATAACTGCTTTAACAGTGGGTCATCAATGGTATATCAGCAGTCTAGGCAAACTCAGGGTAAGTAACATAGAAATCGATCACACATTGTATGTCTCACTTAACCCATGAATAACAACGTACACATGTATGCTGTTGATTGTGTGATGAATGACTACTCTTTGGCTGACAACTTGTGTGGCTCAGTGGACTAGGGACATTAGCATGGGTGATGCCATTTATGGTTCATATCTGGAGGTATTCACATCTTTTGCATGTCAGGTATTATTATGTTGGTGTTGTCACAGACTGTCAGTCTGTGTGTGGTGTAACATTATGAACCTTTATCACATATTAATTACATCAGACAGCTGGAGAATGCCATGAAAATTTTGAGTGAAGTGTAGTACTGCAGGGACAGATATCTGTGTCTGTAACACACAATATCCCAGACTTGAGTGCAGATAGGTGTGGCCTGGAGTCACTTTATAAGTACTGACAGTTCCACTGAGCATGCCTATACACTTCGTTAAACTGAGGGCAATTCTGTTGCCCCTTAATCAAAATGACCTATGTATAGTTATGCCTCTACATACATACATATATGTATACATATCCGTCTGCCACTATCTCTCTCTCACATACATAGTATATGTATCTCTATGTATTTTCAAATATATATATATATATATATATATATATATATATAAATATGGATCTACTTCATTTGATCGAAAGACCATTTGACTGAAACCCATTTGGTCAAAATTTAATTTGATCGAAAACCAGAATTCAAGAAAAATAACAGGGATTTGTCCCCCTCCCCAATATCGTATGACCCTGGAGTTGGTATATATAGATAGGGGGGTGTTGGGGGTGCAGCCTCCCACATTGGGAGGTGTGGGGGCGAAGCCCCCCACCTATTTTCCTTTAATATCTATACATGTTGTGTTATTTTCTTCTTTTAAAGGAAAATAGGTGAGGGGCTTCACCCCCCACACCCCTCAATGTGGGGGGCTGTGCACCCCACACCCCCCATCTATATATACCAACTCCAGGGTCGCACAATATTGGGGAGGGGGACAAATCCCTGTTATTTGCCTTGAATTCTGGTTTTCGATCAAATGAAATTTCGTCCAAATGGGTTTCAGTCAAATGGTCTTTCGATCAAATGAAGTAGATCCATATATATATATATATATATATATATATATATATATATATATATATATATATATATATATATATATATATATATATATATATATATATATATATATATGTAGAGCTATATACATATCTAAAACATACATCTCAGTCTCTTCCTATATATCTACATAACACATATACATAGCACACACACACACACATACACACACACACACACACACACACACAGCTACATTTATATATGCATCCCTGATATATACAGAAATATGTGTGTGGATGTCTGTATTGTCCTACATACTCTAATACTGGTGAGTAAAGCTACTCTATCACACATCTAGAATGTTGCTCAAAGGATGCAAAGTAAGGGCTCAATAGTACATAATGCACTTGCTTACAGCCCCCTGTGCCTGCTGGGTGTCACCACATAGAGAGCAACAGGTGAGCAGGTGGTGTAATGTATAATATTGTCTATTCATGCATGTACAGGGCACATTGTTCCTGCTCACAGGCTTGCCCATCTAAGTGCAAACAGTCACATACAGCCATACTGGTAACTGTAGACACATAGCTAGGATAAAAAAAAAACAGTTATCTCACTGCTAGGATAATAGATGCAGATAACAGTACAAAGCAATATCACTTTGCAGACCATAGATGCTGTTCAACACAAGACTAGTTTGTGCAATCCACAAATAGTTTGAGTACAATCACATATAAAACAGACATCAGCTGTGGCATGTGTGATAAGTACTGTGATATGTAGTGTGTAAAAATAGATAGATAGGGGTTCTAATCTCACTGCAGACCACTTGGGGTGTATGTGTGTGTGTGTGTGTGTGTGTGTGTGTGTGTGTGTGTGTGTGTTCCCCTGCCAAACAGCTAAGAAACTCTCATTGGCTATGAAACTGCAAAGGTTATGCACCTTTTGGCCCTGTAAGTTGTTGCTGGCTTCCAAACTGCCCTCTTCTACAAGCCCTGATGATGTCATCTACCTTAAGACTAGTAGCTGCCATTGTAGTTTCTGACTTAATCCATGGTGCATTTAATAATTTCTGTGATCTATAGTGTGCAAAACTGAAAAGGTAGGGGTTCTAATCTCACTGCAGGCCATTTGGTACATGTGTGTATGTCCATATATCATAAATATGATCACCTCAGTAACTTACAAAGATGTAGGGTTTTGCAGAATGTTAGTTGTAGCAGGTGATGTGGCCCTCCAAATGCCTGACCACAACTTGGCCTGCTGATGTCATTAAGCCTAATATGTCCTAAACCGACAGCGCTATCAGACATGAGGTGTGTTGCATGCATCACTTACTGTGATCTGTACTTTCTACCATTGCATAGGTAAGTGTTCTAATATACATACAGCCACCTTGCACTGTGTGTGTGTGCTGTGCCATGCCTGTAAGCAGTAATTGGAAGTGGTGCTATCTTCAATGTAGCCATGTTTGTGTGTGTGGCTGTTTTAGCAACTTACATCAGCTTATGGAACCATAAGACATTTGAACCTGACTAGCATAATAGACATGCAGCCATCACAATCGTAGACAACTGTATACCCTTATTTACATGATCAGCACATATTGTCTGAGTCCAAGATAGACATAGGCAGAAGTTCTGTGGTGAAATGATGGTCGCCCAGCCAGTCATACAGATGGCATGTGCTGAGGTGCACTGAGGTTCTCTGCTTGCCATTAGCCAGGGTTTTGTTTCAAAGAAGTTAACATTTGCATTCTGTAAATATGGGGAGTGCATATTAATTAGAATATTGTTGAGGTAAAAGTATAAATGCACATTTATGCATAAGTTGAAAAATAGGTTGAGAATTTATAGGTTATAAAGTTTGTAACAAAGTTTGTAACAATGTTTACAATGTTAAAATGCTGCTTGCTCCACTGCATGTATGAAAAGGTATGGTAAAAAAAGTATGGTAAAAATCAATGTGAAAAATATGTTAAACATGATATGTGGGGGCTAGGAACAATATGCTGTTTTGGGTATTGAATGGTTAACTGATTAATTATTCATTTAATTGTTTAATTATATACCTAAGGGCATTAAGAGTGCTGAATGTAATATAAAAAGCCATCATGTGATGTATACACTATTCCCTTGAAGGCTATGGGCCAAGGTACCAGGAAGCATCAGTAAACTGTTATCTGGAATTTATTTGGTCATTGTCGTGGTTATTTCCAGCATACTTTGCCTTTGGTTTGTTTTTTGAATTTGTTATTTGGCCCATGTTTTTGGTTTGATGCTTTTTCACTTGAGCTGAAGTGGCTGCCAATATGGAAGGCTCCCAGAGAAGTCAAGGGATGAGCTCTGCCTCATTTGCTGAGCTCTGGAGAGAGACACAGAGAGAGAGAGAGAGAGAGAAGACTGGCGACTGGAGACCCTTGGTTTGTTGGGGAATCGGAAGGAATTGATGCTGAATTCGTGCAACTTGAAAGACTGCTTGCAAGGGAAGTAACTCTTTTTTATGACACCAGGCTTCTTGAGAAATATTTAAGCCTGGATGTCATTCCAAGGGGTCTAAGAATAGATCGCCTGCCTGCTTTTGACTTCTTTGAGGATGAATCAGATGTGTTCAAGGAATGGAAAAATGTATCTCTGATGTGCACGTTGGGTTGGCTTAAAATCCTGGTAAAAAGAAATTCTAGGTTACATGAAAAGATACAAGGGGAGGTGTTGTCGATGCAGGAATGGCTCAAAACTTCTGTTTCTGAGCTGGTTTACAACAAAAAAAATCCAACATTAAAAGTCATGTAGCTGAGGTGGAGGAGGCTGTCATAAGGAAAAAAAGGGGTAAACTGGAGAGAGATGTCAAGGATTATAAAAATAACAATTTTCTCCTGGCAGTGAAAACCTAGAAGAGGCAGAGTTAATAGCAATCGAGGGTCGAAGGGTGCTTACAACTTGTGAGATTCCTCCATCTCTTCCGGTGCATATGGCAGCAAGAAGAGTGTTTCATTTGAGAAGCTCAGCTCTGAAGGAGAAAGTGTTCAGGGGAAGAGTGGAAGCACTCAGCAGCCCAGTGGAAGGAGTAGAAGATGGCAGTCCAACAACAACAGAGGGGGTGGTCAGAGGAGGAAAAATAATTAATCGTGTTCACGACAACGTAAATTGTTTGGGACTTTTATCAAGCAGGTACTCATTACAGTTGGGCAACCAGGACAGTGTTTCTGGATTGGACATTGTTAATTTATCAGACTTGGACATTGATGAAAATGTTATTTCATTATTTATGAAAGGTACCAAGTTTGTTCCCACATATAATCTGGGTTTGGCGGATCTCCTATTTGAGGCAGGCCGCTTTTGCAGGAAACGGTATTTGAAAGTCTTTTATTGAAGTTTTGTATCTCGTGTAGACACTGCGAATATTGCAAGTGATAATTTGAATAGTAGCATTGATTAAATTGATTCAAATGATTCTCCTTTGAATTTGTCATTGTATGAGAATGTGTTTGTGGATATACATAATGCAAATGTGGATGAAATTAATGTGGCAGGGAATGAGAATGTTTTCAGTCTTTTTCACAGGCTATGGGAGGTTGTGTGTTCCCATGGTCCCTCATGTGTCTAACTTTGTACCTGCTAAAAATTCAGTATCCATTTGTCAGTTTGAAAATATTGTTTGTAGGCAAATAGAGGTTGAGTATAATAAATTTAGGAAAGTCAGGAGAAAATATAATTTGAATAAAAGTGAATGGCTGACTTTACAGACGTTACAGGCAAGCAACCATAATTATGTCTACTCTCAAACTGACAAGGGGGGCAACTGGGTTATTATTTCTAGGGATAGATATAACAACATGGCCAAGGAGTTATTAGATGATGTTTCAGTGTATAGTAAAGTAAATGTTAATCCAGTTTCTGTATTTAACTCTAATTTGTTGGAGCTACTGGAAAGAGGGGAAAGGTTGGGCTTCTTTTCCGCTAGTGATGTTAAAAAATTGTATATAAAAAAACCCAGGGATGCAGTTTTCTTTATCATTCCCAAGATTCATAAAAGTTAGGATAACCCCCCAGGAAGACCCATAGTTTTGGGCATAGGTTCATACTTGCAGAACATGGATATGTTTTTGGATTACTATCTTAAGAAGTTTTTCCCTAAGATCATGTCATATATTAAAAATGGTAAGGAATTTTGTGATATGGTAGGGGAATGAAATGGGATAATAATTTATTTTGGGCTATCATTCTCTTTACACTAGCATACAGAATTCCTGGGGTTTGGAAGCAGTAGGAAAAATGATGGGTGAAGGCCCAAGATCTTCTTATTTGTTACAATTATTAGAGTTTTCTCTTAAACATAATTGCTTTAAGTTTGATAAACAGTTTTTAATATACAGAAAGAGGGTACGGCAATGCGGGCATCTTTTGCCCCTACTTATGCTATTATTTTTATGAATTATTTTGAAAATTCATATATCTATAACACTGAATTTTTGGGGCATCATGTTGTTATATATAAAAGATATATAGATGATTTGATTTTTATTTGCAAAGGAGAGATGGGGATCTTTCATAATTTTATGGAAGATTTGAATAAAAACTATTTTGGTTTGCATTTTACTTATAAAACGGATTCTAAAAGCATGCAGTTTTTGGATTTGGAATTTTTTGTTTCTAAAGAGCAGGAGGTACATTATAGCCCATACATTAAGGAAACTGCTGTGGATATTTTTTTGGCAGCAAACAGCATGCATCCCCACATTTGTTAGCTTCTTTATCCTATGGAGAATACAAAAGGGTGTTCAGTAACATTTTTGATAAATCCTGTGTGAATCTAGAATTCTCTAAGGTTCATATGAAGCTTTTAAATAGGGGTATGCATCAGAATGATTGAACAAAGCTGAGAATAGGGTGAGGGGCTTAGAGGGGATGGAACACACATTCCATAGCAAGAGAGATGCAGATATTTTCACAAGGTGTAGAGAAGTTAATGACAGTGATGGAGAGGGTAGAATATTCTTTGTTACTAAATTTTCCCCATTTTCTGAGGTCCTAAGGCAAGTAGTATAGAGATTTTGGCCCTTAGTATATCAGGATCCAGCCTTGGTGGGGTTGTTTCCAGATAGTGACTTTTTCATACAGCAGATTTCTTAATTTAGAGGAACTTTTGAACATGAGGAAATTTAGAGACAACATATGTTGTCTGGGTTGTTACCAATGTGGTACATGTAAGGTATGTGGTAAGATAAAAAAATCTTAATGGGATGTTTATTAATGGTCAGGAATACATTACAAAGGATAGTTTTAATTGTAGAGCCTGTGGGATTATATATATTATTGGATATGGGTGTACATTTACTAGATGGCATATAGGCCAAACCAGAAGAATGGCCAATATACATATTATGGAACATCTGGGTGATATTAAAAATGGGAGGATGGAGAACCCAGTAGCATTCCACTTCCATGAAGCTCATGGGGGTGTATATGATACTTCATTTTTTATTATTCCGGCTAGACCTATTCATACCGAGGGGGCTGACTTTTTAGCAAAATTGACTCAGTTGGAACCTAAGTTCATTATTCATTTTGGTACTCTTAAACCTAAGGGCCTTAATCAACAAGTTAACATTTGCATTCTGCAAATTTGTACTTTTTAATTATATACTCAAGGGCATTAAGAGTGTTGAATGTAATATAAAAAGCCATCATGTGATGCATAAATTATTCCCTTGAAGGCTTGGGCTGAGGTACCAGGAAGCATCAGTAAACTGTTGGCTTGAATTTATTTGGTCATTGTCATGGTTATTTCCAGCATACTTTGCCTTTGGTTTGTTTTCTGAGTTTGTTATTTGGTCCATGTTTATGGTTTAAAGGCTGCTAGACAAATCTCTCCTACCAGCATGTATTATTAATGTCACATACTAGGTTAATGTCCTTACAGTTATTAATCCATGTAGTATGCCACCTACAGATATGCAGCATTTACAATCAAGCACTGCCACACATTACCTCATATGCAAGACAGAGATCACTTCTGAGTAGTCCATATGCCACAGGCTACAATGAGACTCATTTCAGATGATCTCCATTGAACACGTGCTGAAGACATGAAGTTCTCTTGTGAGGGACAATACTGTTGTGTGCAAGTGCTAGTACTGCTTGGAAAGGTCCATTACCAAATGGCCATTGCACTCAGATACTGGCATGCTAATGGAAGAGTACATGGAGACTATGAGTATGTCAATTACGGGTAATTGTGCCCTCAGCCATAGCACATGATTCTTGTCATACCAATGAAGAGACATGGTGACTTCAGGCACATGAGCTGTAAACTGTGTTGCCAGCTCTGTGTGCCCAGTTCTTTTACCCCTGAGTATGTACATCACGTTACAACTGATGTACTACTTACCAGGCACATAGGCGTTACTGATGCAAATGATACTACATATATATTTGCATGGAGTTTATGGCCATTACCATGTCAACAGGCATTTGTTCATCATGACCCTCTTGTAAGATATTGACATAAGTCACAGACTCCATGAGTGCTCACACTTTGCAGGCATCAACCAACATTGTTAACCACAGACAGTTAGTATTCACTTGTATCATGGTTAAATGGATTCCAAGCAGTAGAGGACACATAGCTCAGCCTGTTGAACACTGCTGCTTACAGATCAGCTATTGGAGGTGGATGCCCCTATGTTGAGTATGTGTGCTAAAAATAGGCCACTAAGTGACCCCTACAGTGATAGTACCATGGATGGCTAAGTGGGTGCTTTGTAAATGATGCCTTAATGGGGGATATAGTCAGATGGCTTGGCCCAGTCCAAGGGGTTGTATGCCCTGATGTCCCCTCACCTAGGTCCTTGGTGACTGCCTCTGAAATGTCCACCGCATTTAACAGTCATGATCCCCCTGTCAGATATCCAAACTGTGTACAGTCAACTGTGTGTAGATCACATATATGTGTGCTGATCAGCTCTATGATGATTTCCCCTACAGCCATACAGATATGGATACTCAGGCAAAGAGGCCTATAGTTCTGTTGGTCAGTGCATGCACCACCTCTGTGCAAAGATGTAACAGTTCCCATTGTCCAATCAGCTGGGGTCCAGCCAGTGGTTTCAGTATGATTGTAAGGTGTTCCCAATGGTGTTAGTAATCCATGGCACATCCTATGTGGGATGCAGCCTGGGATGTTAGCATGTCCATTTGATCATAGACAAGCCATTTACAACCTGCTATGTAGCTATGGAAGTTACGGAACAGGTTGTAGAAATATCATGTGTCACATGTAGTGGGGACAGGGGAGTGAAGTTGATGCAGAACATGTGGGAGTACAGGTTAGGTATGGTTACAGACCCATTCTATCTGACATCATTAAGTATGAGTTCACCAACAATCTTGGCCTGTCCTTTGATGTTACACATGTATCTACACTGTGTGTTGTGGTTTTGCTTTGCATGGGTAGCTAATTTTGTCACTTACTGTGTCTATACAGCATCACAACAGCACCATGTGGTTGTTGTAGCTGAGGAGGTTGTGATACCATTTTAGGAGGCTAACCTCATCCCAACTGTTACACAGCAATGTCCACCTCCTATTGTACAGCCTGATAATGACAGTTGTCCACCAGGAAGGTCTGCTGTGCCATGAGGAGCCTGTGTTCCTCTTGCCAGGTACAACCGAGTTCATGCAGTTGTAATGCTGCTGCCATAATGCATGGGTGTACAGCTCTGCATACTTGCCATCCCATCAGAGAAGAGAGGTGCAGTCAAGCTATGTAAACCATCCCACAGGAGGTAATAAATGGCTTTGTTGAAATATATGTCTGTATTGTCTGCAGGGGGGGTTAGTGCTGGTAGTTTTAATGACACTCATCTGTGGTCAGATCCTACCAGGGAAGACCTCCCATTTTGGGGGCTGCAGTGGTCACCCATATTGGTAAACACATGATGCAATACATTGGTTCCCCTTGGGGGGATGTCATGGCACTGCTCCAGGAGATTGTAGTTACGGATGAAAACTAACCTTCAGCCAATTGAGCTACAGCATGACTAAGCAACACAGCTGGTGGTCACTTAATGCCACCCCAGAACATGGTGTAATGATATATCTTGATAGACACTTGTACATACAAATACATACAATGGGTGTCTGGATACATGGAGTTGCTCCTGAAGTCAGCTATTTCTTGATTATGAGCCCTTCCAGTACTGAATGGCACCTGGATTGTCTCTAGGAAATCACAGTGTTTCACAAAATCTGGATGTGTGTCTATTCTTAATGAGTACATATACACCACCTGCATTACTTTGAACACTGTCATTTTGAGGTGTGAAGATGTGGATGGACATGTAGTCTGGCATGTCTGTCATGCTCTCCACAGCCTTGAACCAGATATCCTTGACTGCACACATGTCTGCATAACCCAGGGTGGGGACACATTCAATAGACCAGGCTTCAGTGTTGTCATACCCACCGTGTAGCAGCATAACTGTCATGTTGTATAAAGATGGTGTTCTCATTGCCAACTTTTTCCTGAACAGTGCATCTAAGGTGCATTGTGGGGGTGTCAGCCGTGACCATTACTCCAAATCTCAGGGAAGAGAGATGAACACCATCACTGGTGAAGCATTGATGTCTGTTGAGCAAGGCATCCCAGGCAGACATGTAGTATATCCCCTGACAATGACACCACATGCTAAGGCAATTATTACTTCCATCAATTTCCATGTGTATGGAGGCATCATCCGAGGTGAGTGTCAACTGCAGCCGAAAGGTATGCGTATATCCATGAGAGACACAGACTGTCTAAGCACAGTCATGTCTCTGCATACATGCCAGTGAAGTATGTCCCTAGTCATACACACCTGCAGGAACTATGATGTCAACATTATGTTAACTGATATCTCTTGATTTGTGACAATGTGTGGTAAGGCCTATTATGTCAACTCACAGACAACTTTCTGCGATCTGTCCCATATGTAGCCACTTGACACAGACATCAATGTATCTCACAATGTAATCACCTCTGGCTAAGAGGATTGATTTTGTGTTTGTCTCAGGTGTTTGACTGGTGAGAGAGTGATACATGTAGTATTATGTGTATTGTGCACTTCAGAGGCAGGATGTTCTGAGGTGTCTGTTTGGCAATGTGTCTGGTAAGGAGCTGCACACATGCAGATATGTGTGATGTGGGTGTAGGTGGTGCAGTATGTGGCCTGTGCATGTTGGCATAATGCTCATTGCCATATGTAATGACTGCTGTTGGAGACATCATGGCAGCAATTTTTGAAATGCAGTCACATCTGTCACACATTGCGTTTGTGTGTCATAGGAGTAAAGGGATGGAGACACTCCCAAAACCTCAGCAGCAGGTCCTGTAAAGGTAGATTCACGCTGCCACACCCTTGGGGTTGACAGCCTGATATACAGTGTTTGTAGGCACACCTTGTAGTGAAGTTGTGGATGCCAGTGCATGCACATAGAACTTGTTTAACTTTGCTGCCATTACATTGGCCTTCCAAGCATACGATGCCTGTCAGGCAACTAGACAGCACATTGGTTGTTGTGTGACATGATGTGGGAACACAGACATGTGTGTCGGGTACATAACTGTACAGTATGACATGCCTAGGACATGTGGCAGGTGGACACACATTGGCCAAAGGTGGCCAATCTGCTGCAGTAGCCTGACATCCATGTCATGCAGATATGCACCAGTAATCCGTTAAAGGGCAGGATGCATGTTTTGCTTAAACCACCTGTTTTAATTAAAAGCTTTTTGGCATTGCAGGTTAATGCAGTGGTCTGCAGGTGTGATTGTCTTGGGTTTGAAATAGGGGGCAGGTGTTTATTTTGTACATGTTTATTATTTATAGAACATATATCAATATAGTTTCATTTAGCTGAGCTTAGCGAAGCTGCACGATGCTGCACATCACCCAGCGTCACACTAAAATATGTAAAGAAAAGAAAAATGGGTAGATAGGAAAGTGGTGAAATGGGTGCAAGCAGGGGGAAAACATAGTGAAAGGCAGGTAGGTATGTGCAGGAAGGGAAAGAACCATAGCTATTCATTTCTTGTACAGCAACAACTGTGCACTTTGACAGATTTTGTAGATGACTTTGGATTATCACCCCCTGAGAGAGTGGTGACGACAACTTAATTATGTTGTTAAGCCAATTGGACCAAATTATGTGTGCAAAATGGAGAGCTATACATGGGATGATATTTTTTGGAACAGATGCCCATTTTTTTTAAGGTGAGAGTGGAATATTGGGGAAGGGACGTGTGGGGGAGGTAAGTTGGGTAGGTGAGGAAGCTTTTGCCGACAAACAATACAGACAAGACAGCAGACAGGGCTGGTATGTGACACAAGAGGGGGTGAGAACCTTGGATGGGGAGGGTGTTGTGGAATCCCAGTCCAATGTGCCTCCACAAGGTAGCAGCATGACTCACATCCCCACCCATGGGACTGTCAACACTGCTCCATCACTGCCCTAAGGGTAGCAGTGGTAGAGGCTGGGCTTCGGGGCAAGCTTGCCCCACCAGGGTAGCCTCCATGCTCTCCATCCAGTGCAGGTGTCATCCAAACTTACACATGATAATCCCATGCACCAAACTTGGCAGTTCATCACTGGTGACAATTTCCCCTCCACCACCACTCCCAGAGGGGGGGCCAGGCCTGTCACTTGGGGCAGTACTACCCAACGCTGCAGGCAGTGCAGGGGCAGCAGAAAGGGTACCTCCATGCTGGGTTCTAGATGTGTTGGGACCCGGTGCCATGGCCAGAGGAGGCATGGTAGGCAGATCACGAGGAACTGGCTGACCTTGATGTGCTGTAGTAAAGTAGTTAGAACAATAAGTTAAGGTTAGTAATAACCAAACCAATGTTCATATTAACATAATGCAACATATTTATTAATCCAAACACATACTACTGTATTTTATGTGTCACATAACATTAAGCAACATAACAGTCAGTATGTTAACAGTAAACCATTATGAATTAAACCATAAGGCCAACAAAACAGTTAGTTTAACAAAATATGTTAGTACTGAATCATAATAATAAATAATAATAAATTAAATTTTAACAAAATATAGCTAGTTTAACAAAATATATTAATATGAAATCATAATTATAAATAGCAGTAATAAAGTTTAACAAAATATAGTTAGTTTAATGAAATATATTAATATTAAACCATAATAATAAATTAAAGAAGATAAGGGGTGGGCAGAAAGAGAAAAACATACCATTAGTGACATTGCAGATGACATCACTGAAAACATTGGTAATACGTAGTTCTATAGGTGTGTAGTGTCAGTTATGAGTACAGTGACTACAATACTGCTATAGCTGATGTAGCACATACATACCTCCCTCTCAAGCTCTTAGCATGGGACAATATGGGCCAAGCACTAACAATTGCAGGTACAGAACTATAGAGAACAATTTCACATAATGTGGACTTATATAACTACCAATGTGTTCTGTAAACAGATTTGGTAATAAACTGCATTCCAGGTAATCCTTTATGTGGTAATCGTGTGACAGACAGATTAGGCAGTTCTAATTACATTACAAAAAATTGTGACACTTGAGGAGCATGTTTGTGTGCATTAAGTAAATTAGACAGCCGTCATGCCTTAGTTGGCAGACATGGGAGTAGAACCCTATTGCTCTGTCTGCAGGGGACATCTGTAAATAATGTAACAATTGACTGAAGCAACTTAGAACAGACATGCAATGACTACAGCCCAAATGCAAATATTAATACAGATTTATTTAGGAACCCACAATGCTGCTTAACACTTTATTGGTATTGCTGATAATTATCAGTGAAATATACACATGCTATCTGCTCATAAAGTGGGCTGCCTCACCCATATATCTTTTATTCCTGGAGTGGAATAAATGTGAGAATTATGTGACTAAAATTAGCCTGGAGACAACCTTGAACCATGCTATGAATTGTGCAATACATTTTACAGGACATTCCTTTTGCATTTGTAGAACTATTACAGTTTTACACTTGATTGCAGTGACAGTAGAACACACATGCAATGAATGCAGCCATGCTGCAAATATTAAAGCAGATTTATTTAGGAATCCACAATGCTGTTTAACACTTTATTGGTATTGCTAATAATGCTCTGTGACATCTACACACACTATCCACACATAAAGTGGGC
Source organism: Protopterus annectens (assembly GCF_019279795.1). Lineage (NCBI taxonomy): Eukaryota > Metazoa > Chordata > Ceratodontiformes > Protopteridae > Protopterus > Protopterus annectens. The sequence goes on along the minus strand of NC_056739.1, from coordinate 1,895,201,021 downwards.
TACCTCATCCATATACCTTTTGTTCCTGGAGTTGAAGAAAATGAGAGCATTATGTGATTGAAATTGGCCTGGAGACAGCCTTGAACCATACTATGAGTCGATCAATACATTTTTCAGGCCATTAGTTTAACATTTGACAGCTATTACAGTTGTACACTTGATTGCAGCAACCTTAGCATAGACATGCAATGCATACAGCTCTAGTGCAATTATGTTATGACACCACAATCCTGCTTTACACCTTTTTGCTTACTGTTATTGTTATTGTTTATTGTTTATTGCAATACAGTTGTTATTGTTCATTTAATGCAATACAGTTCTAATTGCCCACTTATTGCATTACAGTTTTTATTGTTTATTTTTTATTGCAGTACATTTTTTATTCTTTATTACTTATTGCACTACAGTTAGCATAATATATCCATACTTTCCACACTCACAGCGCAACTTGGTCAGGTACCTGGCATGGGACTGAATATTGCAAGTCCTCTCTGCTACAGCTGTTGGGAGAGAAGCACACCATTATGCATACCAGTTTTACACATACGCAGTTTGCATTTTGGTAAAAGAGTGGAAAAAATACTTACATATTTGTGGGACATGCCCAGCCCTAGTCTATTGGACCCAGGTGTCCAATGTTCCCCTCTTTCTCTACTTCAGGTCGTCATAGTGGTGACAACACTGCTCACCAGTGCAGGGAATACCAGTAGCACTGGTAAGAACCTTGGCCAACTGATTCCAGGCCTCAGCCTTATACTCTGAGACTTTGTAACTATCCTGCAGCAGCCTAGGTTCATAACTACGTATGAGGAGCCCAACAAAAACCCTGGACTGCTCCATACCCCATCTGTGTGCCCGAAAGCACTCACCCTCTCCAATACTACCTGGCATATCATTAGATAAGCAGATTCCAACAAAGGATGCAGAATTCCTGCCTATTGACCTTAATATTGGCTGTTTTCCCACCCTTACATGTCATTTAACAACATTCAAAAAAGTACTGCAGTGCTTTTCATCCCACAAACTAGCTAAGCGAAGCTTTGCATCACAAAAACTCACACAACTGTGGTTTTAGCAAAGCCTACCAATGGGCAAACAATATTAGCCATTAGCCATGTTTAAGCAGTGCTTACCACCATGCAGCTCTTCCAATTGTAAAAATATTAATTTTAATTTAAAATAAATTTTACATTGCATTCAACAAATGATATGTGTGCTAGGGACTCGAACCCAGGACCTACGAAGTTTTAAGACCATCACTTTACCCATTTAGCTACTTAAATAGTATATAAAGTAGTATATCTTCACATATACTACTAATCAGTCATGGCGCACTGCTCAAACAGGTTTAAACGGGCTTAAACATAAGCAGATATACATAATTAATCACATCCAGTTTCTATATTTAGATGTCTGGCAGGTGTCAGCTGTCTATGTGTAAGCACAGCTTGGCATTGCTGCACTCCGTGCCGTGCAAATGGATATTAAAAAAAAAAATTAAAAGAAAAGAAAAAGAAATAATTTATAAATTTAAAACACAAACTATTAATATACAGCACATTTCAACAATAGCTTGGAACATTAAATGGAGCCTCACCATGTACACAGATTCTCTACACTCTACACGGATTCAATATCCCTGTTACTATGCTCTCCCTCAGCAGCGAGCCATGATTAATATGCACGGTGCGCTGCTGAGGGGGAACAGTGGCCGTGTACATGGATACATTCCATGTTGGCTCTACATGAAGCCTACACAGATTTTATTAAATCCTGGAGATTATTTGACATTTAGAGGGGCTGCAGTCCAGCAGATCGGTATCACAAGCCACACTACCTCACTCTTATTTTGAAATGATTATTAGCATTTTTGCAATAGATTATGGAGAAAACATTGGGTCATGTGCCCTTTTTACCCTTATTGGATGACTTAGTGATTAGTATTTAAAATCTGATTCTTAGCTGATAGTCAAGAGTCCATGATTAAAATTACAAGGCGGGAAGAGAATCAGTTTAGTACAGCCTTATATGCTGAATAAAAAACAATGATTCTGTATCTGCTAAGAACAAGAAAATGAGTAAGTTCAACTTTGTAAGTAATGTTTATGGCAGCAGCCTAGGAGACAACAGTTCAGTACCCTATTCACCAAGCAATTTACAGCTGCAAGAAGCACTCACCATAACAATAGTAGGATCACTGTTGCAGCAGAGCTCCTGACATATGGGAATTAGCTGCAGGTAGACATTCTCCCAGCTCTCATTGATCTAAAGACATAAGGTTGTGTGCTGACTCTTCCCATGAGGATGCGCTGTTGAAAAACAGGTAAAAAAGACAGTATATCTATACCCTCTTCTGTTGTTTTTTATTAGTGAAAGAAAGTTATGCCCTGTGGTGACAAAAGGGCAAATTTTAGAACGTCTAAGCTGTGGTACCCTGCCTTTAGGTTTCATAAATAAAAACAGATTTAGACAAGTAAAGGTTTAGTTATTTTCCTGGGTCTTGCCCCTCCTCTGTCTCTAAAGATCCACATGTCTATATCTGGAAAAGGAGAGTGGGGGAGGAGGGAAGGAGTTTGTACCACAAAAGGAATCAAACTCAGACATCTGCTGTTTTGGGAGCTTCTCACACAATTAAAGCATGTTCTTCATATGGACCAATGTTGCAATAGAATTCCTAACATAGGTTCATAGGGTCATTGCAACTTACTAGGCTATTGATCTGTAAAGATCCTTGGTAGCCTAACCATGTATTTCTATTATGTTTTTACCCTTATATTTCAAATATGAATAACCAAGAGATGAGCACAACCTTTACTTGTTGAATCCAGCCATGAGGGACATGAGGTAATTTAGTTTTTGGCTATCAAGAGATGTCCCATGAGGGATAAAGGTGCTAACATATGGCATATGGTAAGATTGTCACAGTAGCATCAAGAATGAGAAGGTGGACAAAATGGTTGTTGCCCTTTCAAGCCCTTTATATGAACAGCTACAACATAGCAGTCCCAATCCTTGCTGTTTTATCAATATGCAGAGGATTGGGTAGCTGCATCACAAATATAGTGTGTCAAGGTGTTCCAGAAAAAGGCAACTGAGGTAGCAGCTACCCTTACAAAGTGTGTCTTAATCTGCCATTGAATGGGCCTTCCATGTTTCTAATGACGAAAACGTAATGCAGTTAGCTTGTCATTTATAAAAGCATACTTGGGCCTTGGGCCACTCTCCTTTCCTTGAAAAAGGTGGCAGATAAAGGATCTGTCAATGGGACAGACTTTGTCCTGTCCATGTAATATCTAAGTGGCGTATGGGTATCCAGTAGGTGCAAACTTACAGTCCCTTGATTCTGTGGTTGACAAAAACATCTGTTATATAAATGTCTAATTACAGGAGATTTCAGCCAACACTTTATGCATAAAATAAGGGTTTATTTTGAAACTGGCCCTGTCCCCATGTAGCAACATTAAAGGTTCAATGCATATTAGGACTTACTATAGTTCTGAAATTCATCTGGCTAATATACCAAAAAATCATCTTCCAGGAAAGGTACTTGATCTGAACCAATGCTGTAAGTTCAAAAGTGCCCAAGGTCAGCTTTCCAGAACAAAATTGAGATTGCAATTTGGGGGAATATTTATCAGTGGTGGCCTATGGTGAAGTGCTTCTCTCATGACCTTTTCTGACAAGTAAGTTTTACCAGAGGTTACTATCTTGGAAATTATGCAGAGATGGCAGATGCATGTGCTGTAATAGCAGAGTAGGATAGTTCTACTGCAAATAGGTCTGAAGAATAAGAGAGAATGAGGGGTACGTCTTCTTGTACCATATGGTATCTGTTCTAGCACCAGATGAAAATATTTTCTATTCACCAGGCAATACTTCCTTGCATTAAATATTCTAACTTATTTCTTAATGCAAATGATGGTTAAGGGGGTCATCCAAGCTTATCTGCTTATCCATAATTAATATTCCCTCACCTTTATCTGCTGGTCATATCTCAAGGTGGCAGGCATATCTTAACTCTTCTAATGCTGTAACTTGCTGAGATGTTAAATTATAAAGAGAATGTTTATGTTTAGTTGTCAAGGAAGAACGTATCTCTTCTTCACACATGCCCACAAAAGCTTAAGTAAAAGAATGTGTAATTGGGGAGAAGGTGCTCAGTTTCTTAAAATTACTAATATCATTAGATTGTTCAGGATACATTAGCGATAAAGAAATATTCCTTGCAAAAAGTCTCAGGTCTGTTAAGACCTCACTTAATTCAGATGTTCTTGTAGGTACAAATGAAAGACCCTTATTCAATACATAAATCTGTTTATCACAAGACAAAGGAAGATATATTAAAAAGTAATTAATTTGTTGTCTCCTCATAGTCATAGTTCCACCTGGGTTCGAAATCATGGTTAACAACAGATGGCAGCACAGCCAATTCCTTGTTATTCATAGCTTTGTTCTTTAATTGGGTGCCTACATTCATAGTATCACCATTTACTACTTCTTCCATCATATCATTAGCTTGTACACTGGATGCCATAGCCTCATTAGTCCTCTGTTTTCTAGGCCAAGGAAAAATATGCCCTTTCTGAAAATCAGAAATTTCTCATTTGGGTTTCTTTAGTTTCACAGATTGGAGCCTCTTCTTATAATTCACAACAACTTCAAACACTTCCTCAATTTTGGTTCTACAAATTTCAGAAGTAAAATCAGTATGCAGCTTCTTTAATAAAGCCTTAATGTCTCTTAGAAGTGATATTTCATCAGGGCAAAGAAAAGTCTATCATAAGTTTAAAATAATCAAAACTAAGCTGTAGATTCAAGTTCTGCCACCGTTTCAGCAGTTCTAAATATGTATTCCCGTATGTCAGCATCTTTAAGATGTGTAATCCATGAGGTATGACTTTATGTTGAACACAGACTTCAAAATGTAAGTGCTGCCATTGCAGCCGTTTGTATTTAAACATATTTTCGAGCTCTCTTAATTTAGTAAAAAAAGTAGCATTACATGTTGTATCCGTATCACTCCTATGTGTATCAGTCACATGCAATGTAGATGACAGCAGCAGATTCACTTCTAATAAGAGCAGCCGATCCAACCACTCATTAAAGTCATTAGGGTTGTAAACCAATTCCAGTTGTAACCCCTCAGCCATGCTCCAGTGGCAAAGTACAAAGTGATGCAAAACAAAACTCAAAGCCACTCAATAAGGTCAGAGTAATACAAAATAAAATACTCTTAAGAAAATAAATAAAACTCAGATCAACATGGCTGAAAATGAACCATAAACTTTAATAAAACAGAAAACTTAAAATAAAATGTAAGCTTTTTCACAGATACTCAATCTGCCCCCACTTGAGATATGACCAGTTGATCAGCAGATAAAGTTGGGGGAATAGTAATTATGCATAAGCAGTTCTACTTTGAACAGATGTATCCCATATTGAATGATGTCAAGACTTATAAGAACATCACTGGACATTTAGCTAAAGCAGTTATTGATAAAGTACATGTGTTAGTCTATGACCTATTTATGACTGGCCAGATTCGTGAGGAACTACATGAATATTTTTATATTGAACATTCCATTGTTCCAATACTATATGGCTTACCTAAGGTACATAAAGACTCTGTGTGACCACATGCATCCTATTGTATCCAGCTGTGGCTGGGTCACAAAATCTCTATCAATCTTCATAGAGAAGCTCTTAGACCTACACTCAATAAGGCAGTGACAGTACTTAAAGATACTAAGCCTTTCTTACAGGAGTTTTTTTCTTGGTATGATCAATATGACAGGAATTATGACTATGCTTTTGTCACACTAGATGTAGCTTCACTGTTTACAGTGATACCCAATGATTGGGGCATTGATTGTGTGAGGCAATTACTTGGTAACAATACTGACTGGCAGTGAGTAAGGTCAATTTGCTATGAGAATTAATTGAATTTATACTCGAAAATAATATCTTTGTTTTCAACAATGATTTTTATATCCAGCAGACAGGAGTTGTGATGGGCACAGCATGTGCCAACACTTATGCTAACTTGGCCCTTGCATGCTGGGAACAGGAGTATGTATTATATAATAATGTTTTTGTGGGGAATATCCTGTTCTACAGGCGATTTGTGAATGATATCTTTCTCGTATGGAAAGAAACAGAACAGAGCTTGAATAGTTTTATTGATTTTTTACACAAGACAACTGATTTTTTGAAGTTTAGTTATTGCTTTTCTCATGGAAGTATAGACTTCCCTGATGTTACAGTTGACAAGGGAGCACTAGGACATTTCCACACTTGTCTCTACAAGAAACCTTGTAAGAGGAATACTCTGTTACACAGAACCAGTATGCATCCTGGTCATATTACTAGAAATGTTATGAAGGGACACTTGTTGCGGATAATGAGGCTACATGATGATGACAATGACCTAGTTCCAGCTTTTGGACTTCTTAAGAATGAATTTTTAGCTTGAGGATATAAATTACATGAGATTGCTGCATAAATTAGGTACTTCATATGAGGGATAGTGATGGAAGACTTACTTTTCTGAGAGATTCAGGAATGATAATATTGGAGACGCAACTTCTACTGGTACACGTTATAAGAACAGGGTTTGTCTCACCTATTCAAGTGATATGAACATGGTATGCAATATTTTGAAAAATAATTGATCTATTTTACAAGCTGACCCTGACATCAGAAAGGTTATTGATAATTCTCCTGGGTTTTGTTTTAGGAATAACCTTTCCCTTAAATAACAATTATGCTATCGGAATAAATAGATAGAGACTAAAGTTCACTCTGATCAAAAAGGGACTTTTAAATGCTGCACTTGTAGAGCATGTAAACATATTCTAACAAATACCTCATTTCTGCAACCCAGTACTGGTTTTATAATAGAGATAGATTTTTATGCTGGCTATAACAATAAAGATCTGGTTTATTACACAGACTGTACTGTCTGCAGAGCCTTCAATGATGGCAAAATGAATCACACACTAAAAGAAAGAGTCATGGAGCTTATAAATGATATAAATTTAAAAAAGTAATTGATGCCCTGGCCAAGCAAGTATTGGAATGAGGTAGTGGTCACTCATTCAAGTTTTTTGTGCTGGAACTGACTTCACTAAATGTGCAGGATGGAGATCATAATAATATAAAAGCATGCCGTGAGCTACGTTGGATACTAATTTTATCAGCACATCTTCCACCAGGATTGAATGGGACAATTTCATTGAGACCAGTGTTAAACTCCTGCCCCCTATGTCATTTAATTACACTTTTGGGGGCTTGGCCCATAGTAAACACTTGATTGGTGGATTCTTTCATGAGTCAGCTGACTGCACGTGTTTCAAGGATTGACCTTGTAAGATTTTTAAATGCTCTTCCTTTAGTGGTTTTTATATGGTCTGAAGAAGCAGAGTGAGTATCTGTGAAAGTGCTTACCTTTTATTTTACATTTTCTGTTTTATTAAACTTTATAGTTCATTTTCAGCCACGTTGATCGAAGTTTTATTTATTTTCTTAGACCATTCTTAATTAGTCATGTCTTCCTTGATACGTGTGTCTACTCTTTATAACATAACAACCGCTTCAAACTTGAATTATTCTGATAACTGAAGCATGGTCTCTCATAGGCCTCCATCTTTAATTCTGGTATATCATGAAGGGTGTGCCAGTATTTCTCAATGATTTCCTTAACACAGGCAGTATTTTAATTATATGTTAACATGATTCTAACTTTACCCTGTGAACATTTATTCATTAGTACCTCTTGGCTAGCTTCTGAGAACAGTGGCTTAGCTGTGGTAGATCTATGACTCTTAACATCCTCACAAATCTCCAGTACTTTCCACTTATTAAACCTCTATTAACAAAGTCTACAGCAGAGTTATGTAATTACAACTGCATGTTCTCATCAATCGTATTCAGCCTTGCAACTCTATAAAGTTGATTCCTAACTATGTTGTCAAACATAAACTGTGGGTACATACTATCACGATGTAAGTTTGCATGTCTCTTTGCTGTTTTTCTATATAAATGACTATTTAAAGTATTGTTGATGTCTCTAGACACTGTTATATCTAAAAAGTCAATACTCTCACTTTTTTATTGTTTTTAAAACATAGAAAGAATCATGTGGAGGATAAATATTCATAAAACATATTAAAGCTATCGACACTGCCTCACCATATTAAAAACAAATCATCCACACATCTATGATAAAAAATAACATTCTTTGCTAGACTATTATCTGTGGCTAGAATAAAATTCCATTTCCATATAAACATAACAATATTTGCGTAATTGTTAGCAACGGGGGTACCCATTGCTACTCCTCATTTTTGGACATAAGGTTGTTTTTGAAATAAAAACATATTGTTTGACAGAACCATATGTAATAAGACACATAGCAGAGTAATTTACTTTTGATGGTATTCAGTAAGATCTAGCAAATATTCTTTCACATAAGAAACTCCAGTGTTATTAGGTATTACAGTGAATAATGAATCCACGTCTAAAGTTACAAAGACATATTCAGTAAAATTCACATTCTTACACCAATTATATAGTTGCTTCAAAAAAATAATTTGTGTCCTTAATAATTGTCCCACTCTTATTTGGCTTTCTAAAAACTTAGATGTGGGCTCAGTTACCCACCCTCAAGCAGATACTATGGGACTAAATGGAGGCTTAGTCATAGATTTGTGCAGCTTAGGAAGCCCATAAATAAATGGAATGATGGGTTTGTTCACCATTAAATAATCAAATATATTGTTATGTGTTCTGTTTTGCTCAAAAATTCTCTTTATACTGTTTAACGCATTAATTATAATATCATTACATTTATACCTTGTAATTTTAGTATAATCAATACTATTTAACAACATATTCATCGATTCAATATAAAAAAAATTGTGTCTAAAACAACTACCCCTCCACCGTTATCAGCATTTTATTATGACAATTTCTTCATTACTAATTAATTTACTAATGTCACTTTGCTCACTTCTAGTTAAATTAAAAAACTTCTCAATATTTTGATTATTGTACAATTTATAAATCTCTTTTTTTCCACATCCCTTTCAAACGCTTGAATTAAATTATTACTTTGTGGAATAAACAGGCTAGACCTCTTACTTTTGTTAACACTATTCATTATGCTATTACCATATAAGAGTTTAAAATTTAATGTCCTTGTAAAATACTTTGGGCCAGATTCACGAATGCTTTCACGGAGTCTAAGAGTAGAGTAAGACTCCAGACAGCCAGTATGTCTGCTGAGTGATCCAGGAACAGCCGGCAGGGGGCGTGCATGAGAGCTCCTAAAACTGCACTTGCACGGACAGTGTTATGTTATGCAAATTATCTCATTTCCTGCTGAAAGCTATGAAAATGAGGTAAATTTGCGATCCAGGAAACACTAACCTGTCCGAGTAAGAGTAGTGTTATTTGCAGAAATGTACTCCATTGGTAACGGAGTACCATTCTGCAAATAGCAAAATGAAGCTATGACAGCTCAAAATAAAGGATGCATCTAGTTGAGGAAGCATGCCAATGGCCAAATATAAGGTCATTGGCATTTTTATCTGTTGCAAAATAAAAAAAAAATTTTTCCCCAATCTCCAATGTTTAAGCGTAGCGCAGCGCCACGCAAAAGTGCGGCGCTCTAAAAACCAGAAAAAAAATAAAAGCCAAAAATAGGCATTTTATTAAAAATATTCATCTGCCATGCAGGTGAATGGCAGGCTGAAGACAACATGGCTACTGAGTAGTGGTTGCTAAGGGGGGAAGCTCAGTCAGAGAGATGTAACCAAGCATTAGTAGGCAATCCTATACAAATGAGGATAAGGATAGTGAATCCCAACTTTCCCTGCCATGTGAACCATGTCCCTAGAGTGTAAGAGTAGGATTAGGGGAGTAACAGAGTAGAAAATAGGTGACATCATGAGGGTGTATGTATCAAAGAGTGTAAGCTTACTGGAGCAGAGTGGCATGTGTTTGCTGTAAGTTACTCAGGACTGGAAGAGGCGTGTCTACAGTTGTCTTAACTGAAACCCAGAAACCAAAGGTGTACACCGTGGATATCACTAAAGTTTCTTGCAAAGATGCTTACACTGTGTGCATGCGTGTGCGTGCCTGTAAACCCATCTAAGCCTGTGTGCACATGTGTGGGCCTGTGTAAGCCTTTGTAAGGCTGTCTAAGCCTGTGAGCATGCATGTGCACCCGCCTAAGCCTGTGTGCATGCATGTGCACTCGTGTGCGTGTGTTTGCGCTTGTTTGCGCGTCACTACCCCCTGTGGAAACAGAAAGGGAAAAGGAAGGAAAAGAAGTAGTAGGAAGTTAACCAAAGAGAACTAGCAGACCTGCCAGGTGAAATCAATCAGAATCAGCCAATTACACAGGCAGTACACTAGCCCAGCCCTGCCCTTAAAACTCTGCAAACAACATTCCCCCATGTTTTTCTCAGAAACACTGCAACACTACAGTCTACAAAGAGAAGTGAAAACTTAAAAAGCTTAAATGAGACAAAAAAATGTTAGGGGCTGCCATTGCTATTATAAGGTAACATGTGCAAGATGCTGAGGGTGATGCCATTGCGAATGCTGCTGAGCAACCCACAGTGAGTAGATGGAGAAGAGTGTACAGACCCAGGGTAACCTACCAGGGGCTACATGAGCTGGAGATAGTGGAGCACTATAGAGTGGACAGAGACCTCCTGCAGCAAATTGTTGAGCTGTGCAGGCCACACCTCACACACAGAACCAACAGAGGGGAACCCATCCCAGTGGAAACCAAGGTATGTGTTGGCCTAAGAATGCTAGCAACAGGTACCTTCTAGAGACCAACTGGTGAAATGATGGGGATTTCACAGGCATCAGCATCCAGGGTACTGCACCAGTTCCTGAATGCCATGTCAGCACATGTCGGTGATCATGTATATTTCCCCAATTCCCGTGAGGTATTGGCCAGCAATATGCATCTCTTCCAGCAAATAGCGGAATACCCTGAGGTAGTGGGTGCAATTGACTGCACGCACATACACATCAAAGCACCAGCCAGTGAGCAGGGTTGGGCCTACATCAACCGCAAGGGCTTCCACTCCATCAACTGCCAGGTCGTGAGCGATGCCCAGGGCATAATACTGAATGTGTGTGCTGGCTGCCCTGAAAGCTACCACGATTCCCATATCTGGCATCTGATACAGCTGTACCAGACATTTGCCAATGGGGACATCCCTGATGGTCACCTAGTGGGGGATGCTGGGTACGCACTGGAGCCGTGGCTGATGACACCCATCAGAAATGCTCACACACCTGAACAAGAACTCCATAATGAGGCACATGCACAACCATGAAATGTAATCGAGCATGTGTTGGGGATGCTCAAGTCACGGTTCCCGTGCCTGGACACATCTAGTGGTGCCTTGCAGTACTCACCAACTACATGTACCCAAATTGTCATAGTATGTGCCATGCTACACAGGATGATCCTGTGAAAACAGCTGCAGCAGGAACAGCATGGGGCAGAGCCAAACAGCCCCCCACCATTGCCAAGGCCTGCACAGGCACAGTGTGACTCAGAGGAGGCGTGCCCAGTATGCCTTGGCCTTGGCAAAGAGGCAACGCATAGCACATACACTGGCTCAGTAGGAACCCTGGAAATTATACCTCTCTCTGACTCGCACATAAAATAAAAGGGATGCCTAACTTGACACTACCTGTTTCCAAACATGTATAAGGAGTGTAGTATGTGCATCTGACATAGGCAGCCCTGCAGCACCACCTGAGGCATGATTGCCATGTTTTAAGCAATATAAAGCAGTGCTAAGCAGCTTTTACCAATATTTAGTATATGTAAACAAAATTGCCTGTGCTAACTAGCGCGACGTCAGGCAACATTGAGCAATGTTGGGCAAGGTCGGGCAGAGTTGAGCAAAGTCAGGTAAACATGCTCATATTAGCTTTACTGTCCCTTAAGCAGTCTATCTGCCCATCATGAAAATAAAAAGCAGTGATAGGGCTTGAACCCAGGATACTGTGCACTATAGTCACAGTACTGAACCACTAAGCCATGATAGCATTTAAGTGGCAGAGACACAGCAGGACAATTGTACACTAATGCAAACACAAAGAAATGCTGTAACATGACCCTAAAGAGGCATATGGGTAACCTCCCCACAGGCCTATGCAGACAGAGAAAATCAGGCCAGGCAGTGTGATGTGGGTTGTGTAGGCTATGAAGTCACAATCTAATATACGTGACATTGGACGATAAGATGTGTAGTACAGTAGTATGCCTCAGGCCAGTACGATAGGCAACAGTACAGACTGAAATGGTGTACCATACATAGCAGTGCAGGCATAGCAAATGTGTATAAGTGTCAGGTGAACCCCTCATCCTATGTACACCCACAGTAACAATCAGGTGTGTCCCTGGGTAGAAATGTACAAAGAATAGCTGTCCCCCCTGTATGTAGAAATGTTGATAAGTCTATGCAAAGTGTCTCACGGAAGCCCTGCAGGGACAGCGTGATCCCTGTTGATCTATGACACAAAGGTGAGCCCTGCTGTAAAAATACAACTTGATTTTCCATACACATATAGTATAAATGTCTATACTGGGTATGCTCACACACTCCAACAAATGTAGTGGATTTCATTCAGCATCACACTGAAAGGTCATACTGGGCATGCTCACACACAAATAAACAAAGCAAATGTCAGGCAACAACATACTGAAAGGTCATACTGGGCATGCTCACACACTTAAATAAACTAAGCAAATGTCAGGCAACAACATACTGAAAGGTCAAACTGGGCATGCTCACACTCAAATAAATAAAGCAAATGTCAGGCAACAACATACTGAAAGGTCATACTGGGCATGCTCACACACTTATGCTAAATACGGAGGTGATAATAAGGGATCTATGGACAAATGTGGATAGTCATCTCCACTTCCAGAAACACATTCACAAAGTTGTCAGAAAATCATGCTATGTGTTCGCACAAACTGCCAAGGTCTGTGCATGTAGGTCAAAGGAGGTTCCCACTACTCATCAGTCATCAGACCCATCAGAGAGTACCACAACACACTTGCAATGAATCTGACTAGGCACATTCAGCAGCCAGAAAGACCACTGAAGTACCCTAACAAGAGGATTACTGGCCTCAAACAGTTGCCCCATGCAATAAGACTGAATGTAACCCAATCTGTACTCTGTTGCATACTGTCTAATCAGGAGATCTCTGCCCAACAGACAGGTCCATGTCATGGCTACACTCAGATCTGTTCTGAGTTACAGCTCAATGGCACTAAATATACAGACCCAACTGATATTGCCAACATCCTGGCAGATAGGATCAGTGTTAACTTTACCCCCCTCTCACCCATGAAAGAGCACATCTCTATAATGGAAGACTGCAAAGTTGCTGTCATCACGGCTGCACAGGTAAAAAAACACTCTCCAAAGCCAGTATCACAGCAACCATGGGACCAGATAACTTCCCAGGCTGTGTTCTACACAAACCACAGAACGAACAGGCACCACACTGATGTACCATGTGAAGTCATAGCCTCACCTCATGCTTTGTGCCTGCTGAATGGTGCACAGTGATGGTTATCCCACTACACAAGGGTGGAGACACCATGGACCCCAGGAACTAGTGACCCATTAGCCTGATGAGCCCGCTCTTCAAGGCCATGGAATGTAGCATCATACAACTTATAATACATTACATTGGTAATCCCCAAACCCTGGACCACAACCATGTTGGGTTTGTAAAATGCAGATCATGTCTCCTAAACCTGATAGATGACATTAAAGCAGTCACCAGAACCATAGACAAGGGTAAGGTGGTTCGCACAGCCTATGTAGATCCTGCCATGGCTTACAACACCACCCCACACTCTGGAAATATAGATAAACCCACTAAACTAGGTATAAATTGTTATGTCACAAGATGGGTTGCCAACAGGCTTACTGACAGAACATGCACTGTGAAAGTAGCAGACTCCAAGTATGACTTTGGACCAGTGACAAGTGCAGTACCACAGGGTCCAGTCCTGTGTCTTGTCCTGTTTAGTATCTACTTCCCTGAAGTAAACTTTATCATGGAAGGTCTGTGGCTAATGAAGTTTTCAGAGGACTGCAAACTAGGAGCCATAATTGTAAACACTAAAGATGTGGACATCCTACAAAAGTGCCTCACTGAGACAGGTGGCTGTTGTCAAAGCCATGGGCTCTAGTTTAATGCCAAAAGGTGCATTGTCATCCCCTTTGTTAAAAACTCTGTAGACAAGAACTACAACATAGGCGGTAGTATACTTAACACTGAAGTGTGACAAGAGACCTTGGGTCACAGGTGGACTGTGGACACAACTGTGATAATCACATCCCCACAGTAGTCAGGAAGCCCTCCTATGTGGCACACCTCATCACAAAATGTGTCTCAAGCAGAATAGAAGAGGACATTGTTCCCCTCTACTCATCACTCACTAGAACTATAATAGAGTACAACGCCACTTTTGCTATGTACCTCACAAGACAACTACAACAACTGGAAAGCATGCAGAAATACCTCACAAAGAGCATTAGCGGCCTGAAATGTATGCCATACACAGACCATCTCAAAATGCTCCATCCGTATTCCCTTGCATATCACCTACTCAGAGGTGTTCACTGCCTAACATACAAAGCTATGTCTAAGACAGAGCTGTTGGACATACTCCACGTAAAACACTAACAATCCCTCTGACCTTCGGACCCAAAACCATGAGTGAAATACAAGAGGAAGGGGTGTACCCATTTACCTTATGGATACCCACACCTTCAGGTTCATGGCACAGCATGAGGCATTGGAGACCATGCAAGTGCAACTAACATTGGGCAAAGCTGCTCATCAGATTGTAGCCTGCTACAGATCAACTGCCTTGTCTCAGGAACCTCACTCAGTATTCCTGGGAACAGTGGAAAACATAAAGGTCCTATCAAGCACCCTTATATGAGGAGATTACAACTACCCAAACATTGAGTGGGAGAATTAATCATGTACAACGTCCTTTGCCCAATGTTTCCTAGAGTTTAAAAACTCTGGAACAGCTGGTCACCATGCCCACTAGAGGTGACAATATACTGGACATGATCATCACCAACATGGGGTACCAGTGTACCACAACAGAGATAAACCCCTTGCTGGTAATATCAGATCATAAAGTAATTACACTGGACATCCACATCCCGCCCTCCCACCCAGTCAATGAAACCACTGTGAAAACATTTTCAAAAGCAAACTGCACACTTCCCAAGACCAAAGTGGAAAGTTCAAAGCCCTCTTGCTATAGGATAATGGTATACAATCTGCCGAATCATTTACAAGTGCATCCTATGAGCATCTACAGGGATGCATGAATCGAGACATCACAAATAAAACCAAGATGCACTCCTCCAAAAATAAAAAAACAACCTGGTGGTCGTTGCCCATAAATAAGCTAGACAACAGAAGGAGGAAACTATCACATGATAGAGCCAACTTCACTAAAGGAAAGGCATTGCTGATAATTATTAGGAAGAAACAATGATCGCTCATAAAATAATCCAAGGACAGTTTCTAAAGACAAATTGCCAAGGAATGTAAGAATAGCAACCACAAAGCCTTCGGTAGCTATACCAGACATGTAGGTGTCAACTTCCAAATATGCTGTCAGCTACTGACAAATGGCAGGAAATACACTGAACCAACTTTCAATGCCCACATCCTGGGGGACAAGTTCAGTGTAAACTTCCCTCCATCACCCCCAAAAGGGCCTGTGTCCATCACAGAAGGATGCAGAGCCCCAGACTTCATGGACATGCAGGTAAAGACAGCCCTCTCCAAAGCTAAGAACACAGCATCAATGGGACTGGATGGTGTCCCAGGTGGCGTCTTACACTAGACCCAAAAGGAACTACACCCTCACCTATATTCACTGTCCAGACTTAATCGAACCACAGGCTATGTACCCAAAGAATGAAATATACTAACAGTCATCCAGCTCCACAAAGGGGGTGCCACAACAAATCCTGGACACCATTGCCCTATATGTCTACTCAGCCTGGCCTACAAAGCTATTGAGCAAATTGTCATGAAATCCATAAACAGAGACATTGGGGTCCTCCAGACACTGGACTCTACACAGCCTCGCCTTGTTAAAGGCAGATCCTGCCTCCTAAACATAGTTGACTTATTTCAAACAGTTACCAAGGACATAGATGGAGGTGAACGTAGTCCACACAGCCCACCTGGACCTCACTA
Source organism: Protopterus annectens (assembly GCF_019279795.1). Lineage (NCBI taxonomy): Eukaryota > Metazoa > Chordata > Ceratodontiformes > Protopteridae > Protopterus > Protopterus annectens. Next base: position 1,895,184,722 of record NC_056739.1, on the reverse strand, counting down.
AGGACTTTCTACACCATTCCCCACTCTGTCATCATGGACAAGCTTACCAGCTTAAACATTAACAGCTATGTCACAGGATGGGTGGCTAAGTGGCTCACAGATCAAACACACATGTTCAGAGTTGTGGGTGCCATGTCTGACTCTACGCCAGTCACAAATGGCATCCCACAGGTCTTGATCCTGGGACCCCACCTGTTCAGTAGACACTGCTCAGAGGTACAGGCAAGCATGGGAGGAGTATGGCTGAACAGGTTTGCAGATGACTGCTAACTGTGGTCCATAATCGACTCTACAGCTGACACACACATCCTCCAGAAGGGTCTTACAGAGACAGATACCTGGTGTCAAAACAATGCCCTCAAGCAGAATGCCAAAGAATGCATATTCATCCCCTTTGGGTAAAACAAAGTGCAAACAAATTACCACATAGGTGGTACTTCAGTATGTACGGAGAAAGTCATTAAGGCCCTGGTGGCACAGGTAGATAGTAAACTCGCCTTTGATGATCACATGGCCAAAGTGTTTAGACATTCCTTCTATGTAGCCCACCTAATGTCACCTAATGTAACCCACTTTGTCTAGTCTGATGATGTCACCATCCAAAAAATATACCTGTGGAAAGTAGAGCTCACAATAATGTGTATAGTGCGTCGTGTAAATGCATAAACCAGTTAGGTAGGGGTTTGAATCCTGCACTTGACAAGTGTGTGTCTGTTTCTGTGTGATCTCTGTGGAGAGGAGCAACCTTTTTGGAAAGTACTCAAACACCTTAAAAGTGGTATACAGGTCTGATGATGTCACCATCCTACAAATATACCTGTGGAAAACAGAACTCACAATAATGTGTATAGCATGTCATGTAAATGCGTATTCCTGTAGCATCATAAACCAGTTAGGTAGGGGTTTGAATCTTGCACTTGACAAGTGTGCATCTTGTTTGTGTGTGATCTCCTTGGAAAAGAGCAACCTTTTTGGAGAGTACTCAAACACCTTAAAAATGGTGTACTAATCTTTGTCAAGTCTGATGATGTCACCATCCTACAAATATACCTGTGGAAATGAGAACTCACAGTAATGTGTATAGTGCATCTTGTAAATACATACTCCTATAGTATCATAAACCAGTTAGGTAGGTGTTTGAATCCTGCACTTGACAAGTGTGTGTGTGTGGCTGTTTGTCTGTGATCTTCTTGGAGAGGAGCATCCCTTTTGGAGAGTAGTAAAACAGCTTAAAAGTGGTATACTAATCTTGGTCAAGTCTGATGATGTCACCATCCTACAAATATACCTGTGGAAAAGAGAACTCACAGTAATGTGTATAGTGTGTCTTGTTGATGCATACTCCTCTAGTATCATGAATTAGTTAGGTAGGGGTTGGAATCCTGCACTTTGTGTGTGTGTGATACTGTTGGTCAATTTGTTGTGGGTTTTGCTTTTACTACTGTATGACATATCAGTATGACAACAGTATGTGCATTGCACATGTGAGGTAGCTGTGTGGCAAATACATATACGTACATGTAATCTCAATTATTGCATGTGTGGGAACCCTGCTTTCTCCAAGAACACATCTGTCATCTTTGCCAGAGTGTGCTGCTGCTTTCCAGACCTTAGGTCACATATGTATGCTTGTGACAAGGCCAGCCACTGCAGTGATCCATGGCCTAGGTCATCCATGTCACACACACTCATTACTGTTTCTATTGAATTGTGTGAGTGAGGGTTTATGGCCAAGGTATATGTCCGACCTGTTCAAACGCAGCAAAGTCTGTCAATGATGGCTATTCATTATAGGTGTACAACAACCTTTGTGGATATGCATGCAGACCCCTTATCGCTTATGTGATCCACCGAGGGATTTAAAAATACCTTTGGAAATGTGATTATCAAAGGAGAGATGACGTAACACTTGGTTGCATGTACACATCGGTACCTGTTCTTCATGTTGGTGGCTACTGCCTATGTGGTACTGTGGGGATACTATGTTCCGTAAAGGTGGATGACTATGCTTTGGTTGGCTTATAGCTTTACAGCATGGGTTTGACAACAGGTATCTGTCTGTATGATACCCTTGTGGAGGATGTGTGCGTCATCTGGAGAATGCATTACAGGCCATAGTATGCATTACCAGACGTGGACGGACATATCCCTACTGTGATTGCTTGTACCTAAGAGAGCTATATGCCAAACAGGAGTGGTCTCAGTAATGGGTGCAGGTGAATACCATTGGTTACTGTCATAGTATAGTACCTGAAGGATCCAAATGTTACTGTGTGTCCTACATCTGTGTGTCAGTTTTCAAGACATCATCTAACGATTGGTTATGGTCAGGCTGTTGAAGTTATGTATACTACCAGAATGCAAAACAATGACAGATAGTAACAGTATCACCCACAGCACAGTGTCAAACCATGTCATACACACGTGTAGTCAAGTTCTGAAATGTGTGTAGTACAATGCATACTGGCCACTAATAGAAACTATGGAGGGCATGTCACGCTGCCCATGTGTCCACTATGCACGTGCATGCAAACAGTGCACCTCCGCCATGTTCACAAATGTACACCTGCAAATCTGTGCTACACACATCCGACACATACTGTCCACTATCTAACACATGCTGGCAATACTACACACATCAGCCAAGTGGCACGTGGGCAGACAATACACTATTGGAACTAACCCTGGTGTAAACAATGCTACATTGACAATCATAGCTTTAATGCATCATGCCTGCTCAGCTACACCTTCAAGCATATCATTACACTCTACTGCTGACAACATGCTAACATTGCTATACTGCTATAAAGTCACCCTGTGCATCAGCACCATGGTAGCCTGTTCCTGCATCAATGTTACAGATGACAGGAGGTGGCACAGGTTTCATCATATGCACAGGGTGTGTTGTTGGTTTGCCAGAGGCCTACAGTGAGCCATACAATCGACATGTATGTGTGTGTGTGTGTGTGTGTGTGTGTGTGTGTGTGTGTGTGTGTGTGTGTGTGTAAGGGCCAAGAGTACTGCTACGGGGCCAATGTTGATGTAATGTGTGCAGGTATGTGTTAGCCCTAGGTGTCTGGTTTATGTGTGTGTGTGTCTGCATGCACACAGTTCCACCATGTGGTTGCCATTTACGGGTATTTGTGGGACAGCCACAGACTGTACCTGCCAGGCTTTACAGATCACCATCTCTGGCCACAGATACAGTACCTGTGCCTGGCAGGGGTGCTACTGACACTATCAGGTACTAAGCCAGACTGGGTACTATCCCCAGAGCTAGATGGATATACACTGGACCCAGGTCCCTGATGGGACTGTCCAGAGCCACATGCATGTGGTCTTCTAGGATGTTCTATGGACAGCCCACCCCCAACATTGCTGGGGCTGGTACTGGCACTACGGGAGTGGATGTGACTTGAGGGATGTCTGCGATGACTGCGAGCTGCTGATGTTGCTGGCATACATCCACGTCGATGACTCAACCGTCCTGCACTGTCCTGACAGATGGACATGACATTGCGGAGGACATCTAATGTCTCACCCCAACATCTATCAGTGACCTCAGTGTAATTATGGATGGTACCTGCTAGGTCATGGATACTGTCAATTACTGCGGTGTTATGTGCCCCCTGTGCCCTTAGTCCTTGTGTGTGTACCGTTCCATACGTGCCTGTGCCTCCATGACAGCCTGGAACATGCGTGAGGTTGTAAGACCTGTGGTACATCTGCCAGTGGCATGATGAGCAGCAGTGCTCTGATGAGAACCCCTGGACATCTGCCTATGTGGTACCCTTCCAGACATCTGGGTATGGCTGCTCTGTCGGGATGCATGTGCCATAGATACCACACTGTCCTGGCCAATGCCGACTATATGCTGTCCATTGGTGATGGATGTATTGGCAGTATGACTGTGTGCATGGATGGGGTGGACACTTGTATACTGTCGATTGGTGGCCTAATGACAGACCCTGGCAAACATGCCTGTGCCTCAACACACCTATTATCATTATCACTATTTTGCTCAGTAACATCCGTTTCCCTGCTGCAGTGAACCAGCCCAAACTCAGCACCTGTGATAGGAAGACAGGAAACACACTTTACGACCTGTACATGATGTCTGCACACATGCACACATGAACACATGCACACATGAGCACATGCACACATGCACACATGAACATGAACACATGAACACATGCACACAAATACACTCCTCATTAAAACAGACACACACACACACACACACACACACACACACACACACACACACACACACACACACACACACACACCACCAGCAATCCAGAACATACTCAATAGCGGGTGATGGTGGGGTACAGTATCACAAGCCAAACAGTTATATCACACGTGTTAGCATGCAGGATGTGTGTTGCTCAACAGCATGCAGTGCGAGTGCAGACAGCCCTTGCTAATAACAGTATACATAGTTTCATAGTTTCATAGTATAGTACTAGGCTATCTGCCCTGGGGCATTTGTAAGCCTAGCCATAGTGATGTGGCTTTTGCGACCCCATGAAATGGTACAAAAAATGTACAGAATGAATGTCCCCTTATATAATAGAATTAGTTTACTGTGCCCCTGTCTAGCAGTGATACAGATGTGACCCCTGGGGTAAACTTACGATCTCCCATCCATTCATCAAGATTTCTCTTGAAAAGAGTCAGTGAGGGGCTCTGCCTAATACGAACTGGGATCTTGTTCCAAAGCATGGGAAGCCTCTGAGTTATGAATCTATCCCTCCAGCATGCCCTATTCATACTTGTGCCGAGGTTTAAGTCTTTAGCTCTCGTGGTCCTGATGGATTTGGATTTTTTGAGGTGGAGCATGTCCATCAGATCCTGATTGGATATGGCCTTGTACGTCAGGCAGAGATCACCTCTGAGCAGGCAGTATGCTACTGAATAGAGCTGAAGTTTCTTTAGTCTGGCAGAATAAGACATATGTTGGAGACCCTTGATCCTCTTGGTGAGGTACTTTTGTGGTCTCTCCAGCTGTTGCAAATGCTGGGTGAGGTACATACCAAATGGGGCATTGTACTCAATCATGGGTCTGATGAGGGAGGAATATAGGGGTACAATGACATCCTTGGATCTGGATGCAAATCCCTTCATGATGAGGTGTGCAAGGTAGAATGTTTTTCAAACCACTTTGCAACATGGGTGTCAAATGAGAGGTCGCTGTCGACTTGGGTCCCTAGGTCTCTGATTACTTTTTCCGTACTCAGTGGGTTGCTGTCTATGTGATAATTTGTGGGTACTTTGTTTTTCCCAAAGGGGATGACTATACATTTTTTGGCATTTAGTTTAAGGCCGTGACTCCGGCACCAGTTGTCCATTTCTGTGAGGCCTTTTTGTAGGATGTGTGTGTCTGCTGGTGTATCGACTATGGCACCTAGTTTGCAGTCATCTGCGAACTTTGTCAGCCACAGCCTTCCCATGTTTGCTTTAACATCTGAGAAATAAATGCCGAACAAGAGGGGTCCCAGGACAGATCCCTGTGGGACACCACTTGTGACTGGCTTTGAGTCTGACATTGCTCCAGCGATTTTAACTTTATGGGTTCTGTCCTTTAGCCAGTTTGCAACCCATCTAGTGACATAAGGGTTTACTTTTAAGCTGTTGAGCTTATCTATGATGCCTGAGTGGGGTATTGTGTTGAAGGCCTTAGCCAAGTCCAGGTATGTTGTATGGACTGCTTTGCCCTCATCAATGGCTCTAGTGACTGTTTTGAATAAGTCAGCCAGGTTTAAAAGGCAGGATCTGCCCATTACAAAGCCGAACTGGGTGGGGTCAAGTGTCTGTAGGTCCCCTATGTCTCTGTTTATGAGTTCCATAATGATTCCTTCCATAGCTTTGCAGACCAGGCTGGTTAAGCTTATGGGGCGGTAGTTTCCAGGGTCTGTAGAGGCACCCTCCTTGTGGAGTGGGACCACTGTTGCTGTACGCCAGTGTTCAGGTACATATCCCGAAGTAAGGCTAAGGTTAAATGGCATTTTTATGTGTGGGTTTAGCTCCTCTTGGAGTTCAGGTAACACGCAACCCGGGATACCGTCAGGTCCCATTGATGCTGTGTTTTTTGCTTTGTTTAGGGCGGTTCTCACTTGGACATCTGAGATGACAGGGAGATTACATTCAGCTGGGATAAGTATTTCTTCTTTTGGGGGTGAAGGAGGGGAGAAATTTGCACTGAACTTGTCAGCCAGAATGTTGGCAATATCTGTGGGTTCAGTGTATTTTATATTGTTGTGAACCAACTCTGAGCATATCTGAGGGTTTCCACCCAGGTTTCTAACATAGCTGAAGAAGGCTTTGTGGTTATCTTTAATGTCCTTAGCGATTTTTCTCTCAAAGTTGGCCTTGGATGTTTTTATGAGAGAATGTAGTTTTCTGCTAATGTTGATCAGAGATGTCTTCTCTTCATGGGATTTTGCTCTGACGTGCAGTAGCTTCCTTCTTTTGTTATACAATTTGTTTATGGCTGAGGTCCACCAGACAGGATGCTTACCTTTGGTGGAGAGGGGCTTGGATTTGTTTGGGATTGCATGATCCATGCATTCTTGGAGATGTCCATAGAAAGCATTTGTGAAGGATTCGGCATTGTGGGATGTGGTATCCACTGGCACAGTGGGCTTAAAGGATACCATCTCAGTCTTAAGAAGAGTGAAGTCTGCTTTTGAGAAGTTTTTCACTGTGGTCTTTTGTGCTGGGGGTGGAGGTGGGATATGTATATCCAGGGTGATTAGTTTGTGGTCAGATCTCACTAGTGGGGGGTATACTTCCGGTGTGGAGCATTTTGTCCCCGTGTTTGTGATGATCAGGTCTAGTATATTATCTCCCCTAGTGGGGGAGATGACTAGTTGTTCCAGTGCATTTGAATTTATGAATTCCAGGAACCTTTGGGCTAGGGCATTAGGGCTAGAATAATGTACCCAATCTATGTTTGGGTAGTTGAAATCTCCCAGTATGATGGTATTTTGTGATACATTCATATCCTCCAATGTCTTCAGGAAGGCTGAGTGGGGTTCTTGAGATTGGGAGGGTGGTCTGTAACATGCTACCAGTTGTATAGCAGTTTTGCCTATGGTTAGTTGCACCTGTATGGTCTCTGATTATTCATGTGTTGCTACTAACCTGGCGGTGTGGGTGTCCTTGATGAATATGGACACTCCCCCTCCCTTTGTGGTTCAGCCCGGGTTTTGGGGCCGAAAAGCATGATACGAGATATAGCCTGGTAGTGCTGGGGTGCTCTCCGGAGCCTTGAACCAGGTTTCAGTTACTGCACAGACATCGATGTTCTCCATGCTGAGGAGTGCATCAAGTGCCTGCATCTTGAGATTTAGACTTCTGGCATTGAACAGCATTACCCTTAGTTTTTTTCCATTTTTGTTTTTTAAGGAGGTGGGTTTGTCTTTTGAGCCTTGCCTATGGCTTTGATGCATGTGTGTTGTTGTTCAGTGATTGGCCTCACCCTGGAACACAATGTGTACATGGACACAACATTGCTGTGCAAGTATTAAAAGCTCTGCAATGTCCTGTGCACCATCACTCACAGGTATACATACCATGGCTGGATGTGTATCTGTGTGCCACATAGATATCCATTTCTGATTAGAGCATCTGTGTCTTTAGCAGATAATTGTGGACACAGGTTTAGCACGATAATGTTATATATACACACAGGATGAGTGGTGCATGTATACCTGATGGAATACCATTGCTCAACATAGCCATTGTACAGTGGTTATGGTGGGTGTAGGACATATTGTGGACATGCCAGTGCCAGCCATGACATGGCATGCTACAACACAACTGCAACATTAAACATCACACATACACAATGTGTGTCATGTGACCTATACACTCAATAGCATTACAAGACATATGTGTGTCACTTTGCACAAATGGTGATTGCTATGCATATTGTGCATAGGTGCATATGTTTGCACACACACAACATTGAGCTGCATAGCAATTAATGCTATGTGTAGTACTGTGGTCACTGTAACTGGATGAGGTGTAGTACCATGAGCCATCATCATGCAGCATCATGTGATCACTCAAGGCTACTAATGTGTGCCAGACCGGCATATAACATGCTGTACTTGAACTGCAGTACCATGGCTACATTCACCATTTCACAGCCAGTTGTTACATGGGTTTGTAAGGTGCCCAATAGGGGGCATTGCCTAACATGAATGCATTATGTGTTGAAGAGTGTCGCACAGCCACATGAGAGGCCTCTACCCCTCAGGTATATTATGTGTGCTGTGTGGATGACATTTGGGATACCAGAGTGTGACCTTGCAGTGGGTGTCTGAATATGCCATGTGTAGCATGGTAACTGTACTGCGTATGGCACAGTTGTGTATGTTGTGTGCATGTGTATTGACTCTGCCTATCCAATGTCCACTACAGTGTTGCCACAGTTGTGTGGGATGCTCTGTGTATTGCATGTGTTTGAGGCAGCTACTCATGTTACTGAGATGTGCATAGTCTCACAGCAAACATGCACAGCATGCATTATGCGCAGGTGTGTGATGTGTACATGGCCTACACCTCACCTATGACATGCACATTTAATTAGCAAAATTAAATGTAGAACACACTCACCAGCATGGGTCTGCTGCCTTGCTTTCACACCAGAGGGACCTACAAGGATATGAGACAGTTTGTCAGTGGCAACAACTGTGGCATTGCTACTGTATGTTTGCAATCTTACAGTAGTACAATGGTTGACAGTCACAGGCCTGCAGATTATATTCCTAATTATTAGTATTGCACAACACTAGGTACCACATCTTCTAACTACACAGTACACATCTCACATAAGTATGATCTACCAATAGAGATAAAAGTAGTCTACAGCTATGCCATGTTACCTGCACTCTCCATGTCAACTTGCTGGGTGGCTCCGCACGCTGCCAGACATGTCTAATTAAATCACTGCAGTGATGGTGTACCTGCTCATATGTCCGGTTATGCATGCCTATATCATTTACCCTACGGACAAGATCTTGCCACAGTGCAGTCCACTCATGCTGGTCCTGGCTGGTTCTTGAGAACAGCAGGGCATAGTGCTGAACCAAGCTGGTTGTAATCTGTTCCTCCTCTGCTGGGCTATATGAGGGATTACGATGGTGGGCCATGACCCTGGAAGACAATGAAACAATATGTGTGAGCAAGTCATGTGGCACACTTAACATTCTAAAGTACATATATCAATTAACTGCCATATATAGCAACCTATTGGCTGTCAGAGGATACACACTTTCAAAACCACATATCAGTGCTCAACCCACAACTGCCTGACAGTGCCTGGCACACTCTATATATCAAACCATGTTTTGCACAGCAACAAAGATAAACCAGTACGTAAAGCTATACAACAGTACATGGCACACTGTATGCGACACAATGCACCACCTAGCCACAGGAGGTATATATCAAGCTAATGCATAAAGAAACATGTAATCCAATGCAATGAATGTAAAGTCCAGTTACAGTATTACCAGTATACCACACTAGTCGTTGATGGCAACCCTCTGCCTAACATATGTGCACATTCATTAATATAGGTGGCATACTGCTGTACTAAACTATACATGTTGCTAGATACGCACTTATATCCTGCAACACACATATGACCGAGGACATGGTACAGGCATACCCACACACACATCATACATACATACCAGACACAAAGGTATGGCAACCCAGATGACCTTTACCTGTGTACCATACAGTACCGTGTGTCAGTAGTTACAAAACCTTATGCCTGAGGTATGTAATCTGTGAGAACTACGGGGAACACACAAAACAGTGGTTCCAAGAAATGTGGACATACACCATACTGTGCTGTTTAGGCATACAGCTTCAGGCAGTACTACAGTTCATACAGGAGTTGGATTCACCAGCTGTAACACTCAATAAGCATACATGTACTGCTGTAGCCTACAATGGGACACCCCAGTCGACACCAAGGGACTACATCAGACCGTATGGCATACTGCTTTTTCTGCCTAGCAATAGCATACACATCTTTTGCTGGGATCATAGGTAGGACACATAATACCATGACAGAAACAGTTTCCCACTTAGCTATCACACATATACAGAACTCTGACGCATTCACCAACACATTCACCATCACACTCAGTCAACCTCACATAGCAATTATTGCAACAAGTACATGTGGGTGTGTATCGGTTCATAGGTAGGCAATAGGCTATTGGCCCTAGGGCCTATAGATGTCTAGCCATACATTACCCTGGCCTTTGACACACAGGCAATTTCATTCCACATGGTCCTGTCAAGCAGAGCCACAGAGGTGATTCCCAGGGTGTATTTCCTATCTCCCATACAATCATCAGGATTATTTATGACGACTGCTAATTAGGAGCTTTGTTTGCCATTGATATGTAGTTTGTTCCAGAGTATGAGATGTCTCTGAGATAGAAATCTATCCCTCCAGCATGTGCTGTTTATTGAGGTGACAAGGTTTAGGTCCCTACAGCGTGTAGCTCATAGGGATTGTGATCTGTTTACGTGGAGCATGTCCAACAACTCTGGGTTAGACATAGCTTTGTATGTTAGGCAGAGGTCACCTCTGGGTAGGCGGTATGCGACACAGTCTAGCTGTGGTTTTCTGACATGGTCTGCATAGGGCATCTGTTTGAGGCCGGTATTACTCTTTGTGAGATATGTCTGTGTCCTTCCCAGTTGCTGTAGATGTCTTGTGATGTACATACCACATGGGGCATTGTACTCTATAATGGGTTTTATGTGTGTTGAGTAGAGGGGAACACTGACCTATATTTCCCTGGATGACACACCTTTTGTGATGACGTGTGCCACGTAGACAGATTACATGACTAGTGTGGCACTGTGATTATCAAAGGGAAGACTACTCTCCACCTGTGTCCCATGGTCTCTTATCACACCTTCGGTGTTACATAGACTACCACCTATGTGATAGTTAATGGGTACAGAGTTTTTGCAAGAAGGGATGCCAATGCAGTGTCAACATTGAGCTTGAGTCCATGGCTTTGTCACCAGGCATCTGTTGCAGTAAATATGACCCTGTCTCTCTCTCTCTCTCTCTCTATATATATATATATATATATATATATATATATATATATACATACATATAAACATCCATTGGTGTACATATAGATATACATATAGACACATATACAGTCCACCTTTCATGGTGGGAATATCAATTATGCGAAGGTTGTGAGGTATACAGTTATGTCATAATATTGCACAGTGTTGTGCGGAATGCATTGAAGGTGTTCTCAGCCCATGTAGCTTTAGCAGGCCTCACTGGCTGCAACACTGCAAGCCTGACGAATCATACCCACAGTGTTTAACTACCACATGTCATATACCAGCACTGTATGCTGCCTTGTTTGCCACACACCTCAACCTACATAGAAATATGCATATAACAACCTTCAACAACATATATATGTCCACCTTTCACAAACAGTTGCAGTATGTCCCTTGCTCTATGCACACGTACAGATGCTAATATATCTGACACAGACAGATCTCTCCATATGTGTGTGCCATACACACACAAGGACCATACTGTTGTAAGGCCATGTACCTCACGGCTGACCTGTTGGGCCTTGCTGCAACATGAACAGGTGTCACATGTGAGCACACAGTAATATTAGAGGGTGTATATATAGCTGCAAATGCTAGATTAGCATACTAGCCTGGTACAGCTGTTGCCAATGCTAAGCTACACGTTAATATGACTATCATGCATTTGTTACTCTGTCACATCCATGTTTATATAGCTGTATGCGCTACTCCCCCAAACAGACATTGTACACACTACTGTACAGAACACAGATAACATGGATTAGATGTTTGACATTTAATGCTGAACTACATATGTCACAGTCATATCCCACTGCACACAGCTACACACTGATTTCTTCATGGCAGTAGTTATGCAGGGCATCTGTGCATAGATACGTACTGCTGCCACATATGGATGATTCAAACTATATAGAGTACTCTTCAAAAACATCTACTACATGCCAGTAAATACATATCTGTTACATACCTTTCCTTTGTATGTGTTTGTATTAGTCTTATTTTTTCAATATATTTTTTAATCTTTTTTTTCAATATATTATTTTTTCAATATATTTTCTTTCATATATTTTGTTTTTTTTTCTGTCGCTGTTGTCTGTGTGTCTCTCTCTCTCATACTCTCTCTCTCTCTGTACCTGCAATGAAATGATTGCATGTGTGGACAGCAAGTACAGACTGCTTTTATAGGTATCTGCACATGTGCATGTCATGGCCTCTGCACCAATTGTTGGCCACCATTTGGCAATTGTATGCAGCCTGCTGTGTGGTACTCACAGTACTCACTGTCATAGCAGCCCAATGCTATAAATTGCTAAATCAGGTAGGCGTAGCCATTTCAGCTTTCCAAAGTGGGGACCATGCTTGTTTGCTGTGAACACCGTTGTGTAAGTCAGAAGGTTGGTATACTTCTTGTATCTGATGCTAGGGGTGTAGCCAGTGATTTGAATGTTGTACTCAGACCTGAATGTTGCCACTTCCAGTACACAGTTGTCAGTGTAGAATTGTACTCACCCCTACAAATGCTAACACAAGATACATGGGAGTATGTAGTTTCTTTTCTACTTATACAATTAGCTGCCATACATACGTAGTTATTGAGATGTTTTCATTTGGCTCATGAACTGTTTGTGAACTGCTATACTGTGGATAATAATGTACTCACTTCTGCACAGTTTGTGGGTTTTTTTTGTTGACATTAGCACAGGATGCTCATCAAAACTGGACAATTCCAGTACTGAGTATACCTACCTACATCCTTGCTAGACCTTGAACACACAGGTATTTTGTACATTTGGGTGGGGATTGTCCTGCTATGATACTGTGTGGGGGTTGTAAAGTGCTGCTGTAACATTATTTACTGCTAAAATGGCTGGTTCTGTTATCACAGTCATGTAATGCAATTCAACAACTGCTGGTAAAGTTCCACAGAACAGGTTTTGTGTTATGGCATTCCTATCTTTCCTTTACAGTCACTCATTCTGATGCATGATATATATATTTCAGCAACAATCTGCAGTATATCTACTGTGGCTTAGTAGTACTTCATGCAGTCTACTGTGTACAAGGTCTGGGGTTTGAGACTGACAGTGGTGCTTTATTTTGCTGCTGAGTAGAACAAGGGCCCTCACATGCAGGGTGACTAAGGCACTTTTAAGCAGTTGTGAGCGGGTTTGCGTGGGTTTGTGCGATGCTTAGCAATACTTAGCTAAGTGCACACTTGCGTAAACCCACTAACTACTGCTTAAAAGTGCTTACTCCCGCTAACCCCCGCGCTTATTTCTTTGAAAGAAAAGAAAATGGGGAGATAGGACAGTGGTGAAAAAGGGGCACAAAGATGGAAAAACAGTAGGGAAAACAGATAGGGATGTGCAGGTGTGCATATACTAGTAATTTGGAGGGAAATTTGAAACCTTCCACCCCTGAGAAAGGGGTGAGGACAACGAAGTATGTTGTACTGCCAATTAAATTTCAGTTGATGTGTCCAGTGGACATGTGTGCAAAATGGGCAGCTATGTATGGGGCGTAATTTTTTTTTTTGTGGGAGCAGATTGCCCATTTTTTTTTTCAAGTGAGAGTGGAATGTAGGGTAGGGGAAGTAGGTATATTTGGGGAGGTAGGTTGGGGAGGTAAACAGACAAGACAAACAAGATGCATACAGGGGCGGAATATGACACATGGGGTTGGTGAACACCATTGACGGGGAAGGATGTTTGGAATTCGCAAGCCCATGAGCCCACAGATGGCAACAGTGGAACTGAGATCCCCACCCATGGGCAGTCACCACTGCACCTTCACAGCCCAGAGGATGGGGGCTATGTAGGAGGGGCAGGCTCACCCATGAGTTGCGCCAATCTTGCCTCAAGCTGGAGTAGAGGATCAGCAACTGAACGCTCGATATCCCTAAGCACCACAGCCCAGACTGTTCAGAGGGTGATCGGTGGCCCTCCTCCAGCCACGCTTGAAGCGGGGGGATGAGCCCCATTCCCTGCAGTGCTTCCACCTGAAGGTGGCATAGGGCCAATGGAGGAGGAGGTCCTGGGCTGGGCACAGGACCTGCTGGTGCCAGGTGCCATCGCCAGCTGAGGTGGGACAGGTGGGTCCACTGGGACTGGCCTTCCCATACATTCTATGTTTAGGAGGATTTAATGACAATATGGGTTAGTAATAGCCAACAACATTCCAAATTAGTTGTAACAGCATACAGTAGTATTCCCATTGACCCAACACACCAGAGTTCCAACAGTTGAACAGCAAGCATAACACATGCATATATAGAACAACAGTGGACATTCCAACAGCATGCAGGATTGATTGGTGGCAACAGGCCACCAAGATTGTGGTATGTGAACAGGGCACATGCATCAAAGTAAATACAGATTTTTATAAACCAATAGGACATATGTCCCAACAAATGTTATGAGATTAGACATACCCATTGAGGTGTGGAATTGCATTGTTTATGCACATACAGTAGGGTGTAAAAAGATACCTCCATTAACAACTTATATATACTTATAGTTTACACTACATTCCTATTGACTGCATTTATAAATCCCCTACATGTATTATTACACTAGGCAATGTCTGTTAAATTGTGAAATGGGTTTTGCTAGTTCTTTATATACCTGACCTGTATCTGACATACAAACTGTCCAGGATGCAGAAGTTACTGCTACGTATTTATATATTTCATTTATATTTATATATCTAGATATCTGGATGTGTTCAGGTGACATTATCAGGTATATTTTAACAGCCCCCTACATTTCTAGCAGCACACTGACATTTCTAGGGAACACAATAACAAGCTACTCATGTGCCAGATTAACCTGTACATGCCGGCCATGAACCGACAGTTGAGGACTGGATATATGCTTAACAGCTACTGGCACTCCCTTCATCCACTTTATATGGGCCTACCCATGTATGGGTTGACTGCGCTTAATACAACAGTACTATTTCTATAATGCAAGGGTACAACAGCATATTGAAGAAAGTGACATGGACACACTCCAGGAATTATACCTTTATTAATTACATTACACAATTTTCTAGTGGCTCTCTCGTTTATTTGATATATCAGTGCATGCAGAAGAGTTTTATTCAAGATGTATTATACCTTTCTAGAAAAAAGTGCCAATTAGAAACAACGAAACAAATCGCCACAGAGAGGTATGTATTATACCTTTATTAATGGGTTACAACACCTTTTCACGCTGTCTCACTTATTTTATATAACAGTACATGCAGAGAAGTTATTCAAGACTTATTATACCTTTATTAATGGGTTACAACACTCTTTTTCAGGCTCTCTCACTTCTTTTATATAACAAAACATGCAGAATAATTACTAACCTGCCTGGTGGCGCTGCCTTAGCAGCCTATCTGCATAGGTTTGCTGATTCACAGCACGGACACCTGCAGCTGTGAAGTAAATGAAGGGATATTGAGACATACCTATCCATAATATAGACTACAATAGCAATTCTTACATACTTCATTCCATGGCTACATACTCAGTAGTGGGGCATTTTCCATTTCATGGGCCTCCTGTATCCACTGGTTCAGTCGGTCCTCCTTGCGTCTCTTCAGGTCTGAGTAGTGGTGTCTGACCTGCTCACCAGTCTGAGGGATGCCTGTGGCACTGGTGCGATCATGTGCTAGATGGTTCCAGGCTTCCGATTTGTACTCAGTGCCTTGAAACTGGCCCTGCAGGAGTCTTGCATCATGATGATGGACGAGGAGCCAAACCATTACTTTTGACTCCTCAATGCCCCATCGTTGAGCTCGAAAATGAGAGCCCTCTCCAAAACTGGCCATGCTGACTGCAGATGGGAGCTACAACCAATTATGGCAAATATTCCCGCCTATGGAGCTTAAATATGCCTCATTTCCCACACTTATTTGTGATTGGCCAGTTTTGAAAAATCTCAGCTAAAAGCAAACCTGCTTAGCAATGGGTAAACTTTCATTGATATGTATGAGTGTGTTGGAAGTGCATCCATATGAAAAGATGTCATGGCTTTGTGGTTTAATACTGTGATTATGGTGCACAGTATCCCGGGTTTGAGGCCTGTCATTGCTTTTTATTTTACTACTGGCCAGACCGGCTAGGAGGTGTGGCTGTGTTTAGCTGACTTTGCTCAACTTTGCCCAACGTTGCTTGATGTTGCTCTACGTTGCCCGACGTTGCGCTAGTTAGCACGGTGCGCAGCTCCACGCAAACATGTTTTGTTTGAGCTAGTTGGCGCGATGCGCAGCTCCGCGCAAAGCCATTGCACTAGTTAAAGCAGTGCTAAGCTATGAGCAATTATACTTAACTGTGCTTAATACTAGTAAACTTTGCTTAGCAGTGCTTCACATTGCTTAAGATACATTACTTATGCATTTATAAGTATGCATGACCATTTCACCTTCTTATATATATATATATAAAATATCGTTCACTACTACATAGGCCATTTCAATGTATTTTGCTAAAATTTAAAAGGTAAATGTCAGGAATTATTTTTATGCACAGATTTCCTACAGAAAATAGGAAGGGGAGTGGTGGGACTAGAACTGGGAATGCCTCCTCTTTGTGTGAAGGCTCTACCACTATGCTATTGCTATTTGGCTTAATTTGCAAATAAGTAGTTTATTATCCTCTTCGATGTCTAAACTGCTAACTGTAGCTAAGCAATGGGCAAACCCACGCAAACATGCATAAATACGGGCAGCTATATCGGGAATAATAAAAAAAAAGGAAAATTTTACATTTTAGAATTGTAGAGGGATTTAGAATGTGGGGGAGTGTAGTGTTGGGTATGTACACATTTGAGCGGACTTGCTCATTTCAGTTGACATTTGCAGTTTAGGAACTTGCAGCAGCATAGATATTTGGACTGCTCGGCAGTCTGACATGCTTCCTGCACTCGTGCATGCCCCGTGTTAGCCTTAGAGTTGAGTCAGCGTGCACTCATGAATATGCATGACACTCTGATGTCATACTCTTAGGCTGCAGTTTTCATGTAAGACTTATTTAGTCTTACACGGAGGATTACTGAATCCTGGCCTTTAACTCTGCTAATGTCTTAGCAATGTCTGCTGCAGTAGAAGGCACAAAACGCAAACCATGTGATAGCACTAATAATTTGTCTGCATCCAGGATGTGTTTAGATGGATTAAACACTAGTCTAGTCATCTCCTTGTTGTTTGGCTTCTGGTCACAGGCCTCCAAAATGACTGTTTCCTTTGTCTTGCTGAATATTCCCTCTAAGACTTTGTTTCTTCCATTGGGAATGATTCCTCCAATTAAAAAAAAATGAACAGTCAATGGGATCCACGGCTCTCACAGAGTTAGCATTCACGGTAGTTTGTTCTTGCTCCTCTGCATCAGCTCCTGTATCAGCTAACTCATGTCTCTTTGGTCCATTGATGATGACATCATTATTTTGCTGGGCTCCTATTAAAACCTCATTGGGAGGACATTGGCTGCTATGCTCATACTGATTGGTTGAGGAAGTTAAAACTGCTTCACTGAATGGTGCAGCTTTAGAAAAGCGGGTTCTTTGATTTAAAGTGACCATATAAGATAACGGGATTTCTATCATTTTCAGTCACAATATTCTTTTTAGGAGTTCTATTCCTTTCCCAAGGCCACACAAATACATTGCCCTTTAAAAAAATAATTTAGGTCAGATGGATAAGGGTACTGGATTTATTTATTAGTGATAGGAAGTGCAGTGGTTCTCTTGCCACTTGTACCATCATAGGGAGCAAGCATCGCAAGGCTCAACGTTGCATTATTGGGATCTTCCTTGGCCTTTTCCTGCATACCCTCTGCAGCAATCTTAGGGTTAAGGCAGTAAAGGGGACATAATACAGAAAAAGCTTGTTCTAGAATAGATGAAAGAAAAAAAAAGCTAGCATCCCTCTTTTGGGTTCCATTGTAAAGTAATGGACAGAGACAAACAGATCTACAACTAGACAGCCCCTAGCTATCTGTTAGGGAGCTAAACACCTCATTGTTCAAATTCTACTAGTGGTTTCTTGAGAAAGTCACTAGATGCCCTTAAATCCCTGCTAATGCTTTATTCTTTTATGCAATTCTCTGCCATGTTAAACTGACTATTTCTAGTAGCTGTTATGAATATAAACAATATTCATAGGTTCATAGGTTCATACTAGGCTATCTGCCCAAGGGCATTTATAAGCCTAGCCCATAGTTATGAGGCTTTCGCCACCCCTTTAGTTTGAATAAAAACTATGCCTATCATTTTTCTGTGCCTCTGTCAAGCAGTGACACTGAAGTAATCCCTGGGGTATATCTGCGATCTCCCATCCATTGGTCAAGATTCCTCTTGAACAAGGCCAGCGAGGTGCTCTGCCTCACATGTACCGGGATTTTGTTCCACAGCATAGGGAGTCTCTGGGTGATGAATCTGTCCCTCCAGCACGTTCTATTTATAACCGTGTCAAGGTTTAAGTCTCCCGCCCTTGTGGTTCTGAGGGATCTAGATTTTTTGAAATGAAGCATATTCATCAAATCTGGGTTTGACATGGCCTTGTATGTCAGGCACAGGTCACCTCTGAGCAAGCGGTATGAGACTGAATAGAGCTGGAGTTCTTTCAGTCGGGCAGCATAAGACATATTTTTGAGACCCTTTATCCTTTTAGTGAGGAATTTTTGAGGCCTTTCAAGCTGCATCAGGTGTCTGGTCAGATACATTCCGAACGGGGCATTGTACTCAATCATAGGTCTAATGAGTGATGAGTACAGGGGGACGATGACCTCCCTTGATCTAGATGTGAATCCCTTCATGATCAGGTGGGCGATATAGAAGGTTTTCCTAACTACTTTAGCAACATGAGTGTCAAACGAAAGGCTACTGTCAACTTGGGTCCCCAGATCCCTGATGACATTTTCTGTGCTCAGTGGATTGCCACCTATATGGTAGCTAGGGGTAACCTTGTTTTTCCCGAAGGGTATGACTATGCATTTTTTGGCATTTAACTTCAGGCCATGGCTCTGGCACCAGTTATCCGTTTCTGTGAGGCCCTTCTGGAGGATATCTGTGTCAGATGTGTTTTCGACTATGGCGCCCAGTTTGCAGTCATCTGCAAACTTTGTCAGCCATAACCCTCCTGTGTTTGCTTGTACTTCAGAAAAGTAGATGCCGAACAAGAGTGGACCCAGGACTGAGCCCTGTGGGACACCACCTGTGACAGGCTTTGAGTCTGACATGGCTCCAGCAACTCTGACCCTGTGGGTTCTGTCGCTTAGCCAGTTTGCAACCCATCTTGTGATGTATGGGTTTACATTCAAGCTGATGAGTTTTTCGATGATACCTGAGTGGGGTATTGTGTCAAGGCCTTTGCCAGGTCGAGGTAGGCTGTATGGACTGCCTTTCCCTCATCAATGGCCTTGGTGACTGTCTCGAAAAAGTCAACCAAGTTTAAGAGGCAGGATCTGCCTTTGACAAAGCCAAACTGGGTTGGATCCAAAGTCTGCAAGTTCCCTATGTCTTTATTTATGAGTTCCATTATGATCCTCTCCATGGCTTTGCAGATAAGGCTTGTCAAGCTAATGGGGCGGTAATTTCCAGGGTCTGTGGAGGCACCGCCCTTATGAAGTGGGACCACAGTCGCTGCGCCACTCCTTGGCACGATCCTGAGGTGAGGCTAAGATTAAACAGCTGTCCTAACTGTGGGTTTAATTCCTCGTTGAGTTCATGAAGCACACAGCCGGGGACATCATCCGGTCCCATGGATGCTGTGTTTTTTGCCTTAGTGAGGGCAGTTCTCATCTGGGCGTTGGAGATGTTTGGGGGGCTACAATCCTCTGGAATAGATATCTCTCCTCTTGGGGAGGGGGGGAGTTTGCACTGAACCTGTCAGCCAGTATGTTAGCAATGTGTGTAGGTTCAGTAATTTTCACATCATTTTGAACTAATTCTGAGCATATCTGGGAGTTTCCTCCTAGGTTTCTAACATAGCTAAAGAAGGCCTTATGATTGTCTTTAGAGTCCTTGGCGATTTTTCTCTCAAAATTTGCCTTGGATGATTTTATGAGAGCTCTTAGTTTTTTACTTATAATGATCAAAGGTGTCTTACCTTTCAAGGATTTTGCTCTATCTTGTAGTAGCTTCCTCCTTTTGTTGTAGAGCTTGTTTATGGCTGGGGTCCACCAGACTGGACGTTTGGTACAGAGAGTCTTAGTTTTGTTTGGGATTGCCTGATCCATGCAGTCCTGTAGGTGCTGGTAGAAGGCATTTGTAAGTGATTCAGCGGTTTGAGTAATGTTTACCACTGGCTCAGGGGCCTTAAAAGAGACCACACTAGTTTTTAGAAGTGTGAAATCGGCTTTTGAGAAGTTTTTCACTGTGGTCTTTTTTGTTTCAGGTGGGGGCGGGATGAGGACCTCCAGCGAGATTAGTTTATGATCTGATCTCACCAGTGAGGGGTATACTTCCAGTGTTGAACATTTTGATCCCATGTTCGTGATGATGAGATCAAGTATGTTTTCACCTCTTGTGGGGATGGTGACTAGTTGTTCCATGGCATTTGAGTTTATGAACTCCAGGAATCTTTGGGTTAGAGTGTTCGGGCTTGAGTAGTGTTCCCAGTCTATATTAGGGTAGTTGAAGTCACCTAGTATGATGGTGTTTGGAGATACATTTATCCTCCAATGTTTTCAGGAAGGCCATGTGAGGTTCCTGAGTTTGAGAGGGTGGCCTGTAACATGCTACAAATTGCAGAGCAGTCTTGCCTATGGTTAATTGCACCTGGATGGTCTCTGATGCATCGTGCGTTGCCACCAACCTTGAGGTGTGGGTGTCCTTTATGAATATGGACACCCTCCTTTCTTGGTGTTGTCCGGATTTTGGGGCCGGAACGCATGATATGAGGTGAAACCTGTTAGTGCTGGGGTGCTCTCAGGAGCCTTGAACCAGATTTCTGTCACAGCACAGACATCGATGTTCTCCATATTGAGAAGGGCCTCGAGTGCGTGCATCTTGAGATTGAGACTTCTGGCATTGAGCAGCATTACCCTTAGTTTTTTCTTTTTGGTGTTCTAGGGTGGTAGGTTTAGAATTTGAGCCTTGCCTAAAAAGGCACTATGGGGGTGGCAAGAGCCTTTGCCAATATCCGGAAGCCCAGAGGTGACAGGTGCAAGCCGTCCCTTGCGAAGCAGCGTGGCTTGTCCAGCATGTCATCCCAGGCAGACAGACATTGGATCCCCTTTGAATGACACCAGAATTTAAGCCAATCATTAAAGCTGATCATCTTATCACTGTATTGTGGCATCATTCTAGGTGAAGGTAGGATACTGCTCAAGGTCAGGGTCATACCTGCCTGGGCTACATAATCAGAGAGCTCCTCGATGTCCCTTTCATGTAGTCCAAGGAGGTACGTCTCAGGTCGTTGACACCAGCGTGGACAATGACTGAGTCGTACTTGTACCTGCTGTTGAGAGACCTGAGTGCTTGCGTTATGTGGCGGATTCTAGCGCCCGACAGGCAGCTTACTGTGACCTTCTCCTTACTCAGTCTGGTGAGCAGGACGTCAGTGTGTCTGACTATGGAATCACCAATGACAAGTGTGTCTGGCATTTTGTTTGGCCTTAAGGGCTGTGACTGTTTGACACTCTGACTGTGTGGTCTATGTGTTGCATGTGTTGGGTCGTGAGGTGGTAGTTGTTTGGGTGTCTGCTTTGGTGGCCTCTGCTGTTTTGGTAAATTTTTGATCAGAGCCGGCGAGTATGTCTTTGTGTGAGAATGTGTATGATTTGAAGTTGTGATGGTACCATGTGTGACTGGGTATGTATTGTGTGTGGTTACCTTCTCCTCCTGTCTGGTCTTGCCAGTCCTATGTTGAGAGAGCTCAGCCTCCAGTTTGGCCGTATAGTTGCATCTCTCGCATGTATTTGTGTTTTGTGGGAGAAGGAGAGGATTGTTCTGTGTACATGAGGCAATTGTAACATTGCCTCAATATTCCCAGGTTCACCAGTTGAGCTGGAGAGGACACTAGCAACTGATCCCTCGACATACTAGAAGTAGTAGATAAAGAACTTTCAAAGGACTCCAGGGGAAGTGGGTTTTAGGCTGGTGGGGTACTATCTATAATAAGAGTGCTTTATCAAGGTGCAAGTACTGTAGGAGTAAGTGCTAGGCTTTACAGATAGAGAATAGTCTACTTGGGAATCAAGTAGAGATTAACTTTTCAGTTATAGGATATGCTGGTTAGATCAGCAGTACAGTTTAGCATGTTTTATAGCAGGGGGCTGAAGGGAGCTAGGTATATATTGGTGTAAACATAATGACAATACTGTGAGGTGCATGTTACTAAACCTGAGACTCCAAAAGAATATAAATAAAGCTGTCACTGATGAGATTTGAGAGATATTGGGCATTGTCTGCAAATATTATTACCAAATAAGTAATAGTTCCATATCTCTATAAACATAATAATATATATGACAGTTCTGTATTCAGAATGAAAAAAAGAAACTCATAATTAAGTTTGCAGCTTTGAAATTAATACCAGAGTAAAAATTACTTCTATTGAAAATGTGCCATATTTTTCTTTAGCACTTAAGGTTTGTGAGATTTCTGTGTTTCTCTGAGACATAACTTGTAGAAATGATTCCTATATAAAACTTTCATGACTCAGCATACATTCGCATTAATTTGGTTTTCAGCTTTCAAGAGATGTAATGCCACACTGGAAACTATTTATTTTATTTATATATGTATTTATCTATTTATGTTTGTTTAAGGTTTGGCAGGCTCTACTGGTATTCAGAAAAATAGGGTAATTACATGAAGTGCTAATTAACATCAGCCTACCATGCCTCCCAACCTGTTATAGCAAGAAATCTGGACAAAGCAATAAATAATGGGGGGAACAAAGGCCCAAAATAGGTACACTTTTTAAATATTGCTCTTACAAACTTAGAAAGTAGATAGAACAACAGGTTTTGCATTAGTATGAATTTTCTGAAGGGTATGAAGTCTGACACTCAAATGACTTTCATTATTTTCTGACTTCAGCCCTCAGTGATTTGCCAGAAAAACACAATTTTATGAGAAACAAACCAAAAATATGAGGTAAAATCTGGACATTCTGTGAAAATTTGTATAGTTGAGAGGTATGATACCTACTTTTCTTGGAATGTGGCTATAGTACCTATTCATGTACCTTAAATACATACTTTTTCCACTTAAGTGCAAACACATAAATTTAACATGCATATCTAGCCACACTCTATGAAACTAGATTAAAATGTTCATGTTAATTAGCCATTTGTCTAAGTGCTACACTTTTGTATATATCACTTCTGTCTTCAGTAAGGTGAAAGACATTAAAATGATTAAACTGCACAAAACCAGCCAAGTTCATTAAGGGTCTACCATAAGTAAAGGATGCCTCACTAATTCAACAGGTAAGATAGTCATATTATCTTAGGCCATACCTAAGAGCAATTCTGTGACAATTTTTTATGCACATCCTACTCAAAGGGTCAATACTTCTCATGCCAACTTGTTCACATATATCCACATATATTTTAGGCCACTTGGTTCCATTCCACCTGTGCCATGAATTTTTTTCTATTACTCAGAGATCATCTGTCCTGTAGTACTAGGGATTTGATCTGAACTTTCGTTGGTTCATCAAAGCCTGTAATCGGGGACTGACCACAGAGCTTGGACTTTGGTTTTGTTTTTTTTTTGTGTGTTATAGGAGGGCAGCAGAACTAACATCTTCAGCATTAATTACCTAGCTTGCCTTCTGTCACAGTAGTGACAGAAAATACTTTGGTGATATTAAGTGTACAAAATAATCCACTAGCAAAGGGTTCGGCTGCAGCATATGTCCATCAACAAGACAACTAACAATAAGTGCATACTGGTAGCTTAACATAGTGTTTGCAATGCTCCAATCTTCTTATGATTAGACCAGCCTCCCATGACTGGACACATCACCTGTGCATGTTGCTTGCTTCTTCTAGCAATGTATGTCTTACATATTTAAATGTATACAAACAGAATTATAAATACATATAGCTTGCAGATGTAGCACTGGAATGTGACGTCATGTTTTACATTTTCTTTACAGAAAGTTATAAATAAATGTAACTGCGGAATCAACTGCTGTTTCTAGATTTCAGTCTGTGATTCAAAACAGGAAGGCTTAAGTTCTAACATGTATCATATTCATGGGGCAAAATGCTGGTTAAACAACAGAACACATCCCAGTGGATGTCCAGTAGGGCTTTATACTTGAGTCTCTTATTTTTGAACTATTCTTTTAGGAATAAAAGTAAGGAATTGACTGAACAATATTCTGAAGACTGCAACCTGTTAAAATAACTGCTTAAATAAAAGATGTCTAGAGCTTTACAAGACATTTACAAAAATGCATGCCTAATGCAGTAGTAACAACCTCACCTTTAGTAGCAATAAATGTAGCATCAAAAGCCTTGGCAAAAAGATTTAAATTACGTTTGGAGAATAAATGATCAAAAGTAAAACAAAATGGCCTGATCACTAAAAATCTAAAGACAATTGTAGGCAGCAATTTAATCTCTGATGGGTGTTTATCAACCAGAGTCAGAAAAGCATGCTGTAAAACCCATCTATGTTTAAATAGCATGTCTAATCACCCCAGTAAGATCACTGCACTTTATTATGCTTCAGTTATATGCCTCAGTATTGAATGCAATGTTACATTTTGTGACCTTCAATCAAGCTACCTGAAATCACTTGAAAATGTACAGATTCTTTACTCATAGGGCTGGAACAAAGAAGTATTCAGAAAAGCTTCAGCAATTGTTCTTCTGTTCTGTTTCTTATAGTTTAATCAGAGACAACATCTGCTTGGACTACTCTTCAATATCTGATCCAATTCTGTTTGAAAAGTTTATGCCTACCTTATACAAATTTATTTTATGCCAGCTCAGAGAGCCTTCTAACTGCAGTTTAAGGGTAAGATCTCTATCTCAAAGTTCCGGGAATCATGTGCCAGTCTTGACCCCTGAGGAGTTTTATATGTTCCTTCAGTGTCTGCCTGCTTTCTTTAGGTGCTATGCTTTCCTCTTAGTCAAATCATATTTAATGTTAAATATGCAATTCTGCTGTCATAAGGCAGTTAATTATAAAAATGTCTTAAGCAGTACAACCATGAAGTGTGACTGCATCTTAATGCAATATTAGATGATAGAATAAACGTTAAGGTTTAAAATTTCAATGGTTTTCCTGATTTCATATTTAAGTGAAGCAATCGGCTTCCTTACAATCCATTTAAGGTGCATCCCAAATCAAATGCAATGCATTAGCATTTTATTTATTGATCAATTTATTGCTTTTGTTGACTAGTGTAGTCCAAACGGGCTGTGGTAGCCCCTTTTCAGTGGATGCCTATGAAGAAAAGCTTCAGTTACAAAATAAAGAGTTTTATGCAAAAGAGAAAAATGTAAAGCTTAAAGTTACAATATGGGCAAACACTAACTGAAAGGCAGCTATACCAGAGTAAATCTGCATCAAAGTCATTAAATAATACAATACAAAATGGCATACACAGTGGGATTTAAAATATCAAATTACAGTTTTACATTTATGGGCAGGAGAAATAAAAAAGAGGAAGTATGGGAGATAAAAGTAAAAAGCAGAATGTAGGTGATGACAGGTGAGTAGTATGTATATTTGTTAGGTAATACATAGAAAAAGAAAGTTGTAGTAAAATCAAGGTATGTGTAAAAGGTAATTAGTACGAGTTGGAATTTTGCTGAAAGGAAAACTTGTCAGGGGTAAGTAGAGACAGGAGAAGTAGCAGTAGGGGTAAAGTGATAAAAACAGTAGGAAATGTACATTGAGAATTTGCTTCATTGAAGAATACAGGGGCAATGTAGTTGTGTAATAGCTGCTAATATGCAAGAGCTGAGTCAAGTATTTTTAAAGTGTTGTTTTTGAAGATTTGTTGTCCAGTGTTAGTATGAACAGAATTCCAGATTTGGGGGACATAATTTCCGTACAAGGACAGGCCAGCATGTTGTGGGATTTAGTTATGGTTAACAGGGACTTGCCCATGGAGTGTAGTGATCAGGCAAGGGTGTAAGATTCCCTTAAGTCATAGAGTGCAAGACAGTTTTGTGGTTTCTAGAGTAGATTGGATTATGAACAGTTGCTAAATGGGCAATAGAAAGATAGTGCAGAAATTTCTGACAGACTGTTTTAAGATCGACAGTGATGGGATTTAACAGATTCATAGGTCTCAACCTCTTAAGAATCCACTGTGGAACACAAACCCTGGCAATGTGTGACGAATAGTAAAAATGTGGAACACCCTATTTTTGCACTGCGTTCACGCATCATTTCACTGGGACCTGGTTGAAGTGGGCCAGAAGTATTAAGATAGGGAATACTGTACATTTATAAAATCCAAAAAGAGACATGTAAAATAAAACAAAGTCAGCAGAAACCATTAATAAAATACAATATTCTCAGTAGCAAATAGTTATATAACAGTATTCAAGTGCAACTATTAAAAAATGCTCTTTAGCACCTATTTTTCCAACCCCTCCACATTTCTCCCAGCTAAATCAGTTACAGTAGTTAACTAAATCAGTCAAGATAAATCAGAGAAGAATCAGGCTCAAATCAAGAATTAGTCAGGGACACTTTTAAAACATTGATTGGGCATTGATAAAATAAGAGAATGTGAATTAATACATACTTTCTGAAATGAAAGAAGTAGTGGTATATAACTTGTCATTATTTATTAAATGTAATGCAGCACCTTTTCTCCAAAAGTCGCCAGCCTACCTCTCAATGAGTCAGGCACAAATCCAGAAATAATCAGGGACACTTAAAATATTATTGCAGTTAATATGAGACATTGACATAATAGAGAATGTGAATTAATATATACATTTTCTGAAATAACACCTAAACATCTAAGAATATACTTTGCATAGGTGTAATCAAAATACATAAGAAATAAACTAATGCTGACTCGTTCAACTGTAAAGCCATGTCCAGATTTTTGCCTCATATTTTTAGTCCTTTTCTCTTAAAGTTGTGGTTTTCTGGCAAAGTGTTGGCAAATTATTGAGAGTTAAAGTTAGAAAATAATGACAGGATTTGCAGACATTTGAGTTTCAGACTTCATACCCTTTAGAAGTCATACTAATGCAAAACCTGTTATTCTATCAACTTTCAAGTTCATAAGAGCAATACTTAAATAGTGTCCCTATTTTGGTGCCTTTGTACCTCCAGCTTTGTCCAGATGTTTTTGTTCTAAGAGGTTGATAAGTATAGTGAGGTGCCATTTCTTTTTCTTTTTTTTTTAGCCATTGCCATTTTCTTGAAAAAGTAAGACTGGCTCATATACTGCAATGCCAATTGGCTATAACCGCAATATATGAGCCAGTCAAATATTGCAAAGCGGATCCACTGCTGGTCAATGAGGAACAACGGAACAGTGGGCTAAATCAATCACAAATGTGGAGCATTCCACACAATCCAGAACACTTGGGTGCCCAGAGTTAATTAAGCCATCTTGTTCAATTGTTAGTAGAAATTACTGAAGGTTGGTGTAGATGAGGTCAGTGTATAATAGTGAAGGTAGAAGATACACAGAGGCTATTGCTAGATAAAATGTGTTTGCTGTGATATAGGAGTTCAATATTTCTGTGGGTTTTCTTGATAGTTTGTTGTATTTGAGTATCATACTTTAGGTGGTTATCTATAATGGCATCAAATCCCTCTGTGTGGGACACAAGTTCAATAGGAGTGTTGTTTGATGAGGAGATGGAGAAGTTTTTTTTTTTTTTTTTTGTATAAGATACAGCTATTGGTGTGAAAAGCAATAACTTGGTTTTCTTAACAATCAACAGGAGGCAAGAATTGTTGAGCCAGGTTTCTACAGAAGAAAAAGTTTTAATGGCTATTTTCCTGGAGTTCTTGGAGGGACTTAGCTGTGGTTATCAGTTTAGCATCATCAGAATGCCAAATGGCAGCTGTTATTAGTAACAGTATAGAGGTCATTAATAAAATTGTTAAAGAGTATGAAATCCATAGCAAGATCTTGTTGCACTCCAACTGAGGTGGGCAACAATGGTGATGTTCTTTCTGCCATTTTAATGCCTGTAGCCTCTTAACAAGGTAGCTATAGAACCAAGAGAGGGAGAGGGTGTCAAGGTCCAGTGAGGATAGACTATGAAGAAGAATCTGATGGGATACAATGTCAAATGCCTTCAATAATTCAAGGAATAGAGAGGAAACAAACTTTTCAGAGTCCCAGTGAAGGTTGCTATGATGGTTGAAATTAAGGAGAGCTGTTACAATGCTGTGATGTCACCTGAAGTTTTGTTGGGCATTGGAGAGGAGGTTGTTATCTATTGAGTGTTTGAGAAGTTGGGATTCTTCACACTTTCCAAGGATTTTTGATAATGGAGAAAGAATGCTTATGGGGCAGTAATTACATAGTTCAGTGGAGTCTCCTCCTCTTTTGTGTAATGGAACAGTTAGTGACTTTTTCCACTTAACGGGTGCATAGTTTTCTTGGATAGATCTGTTTATGACAATAGAGACACAATATGCTAAAGGGTCATCAGCAGCCATGTTAATGTACTCTGAGGGAAGATTATTAGCAATAAATATAGTGGGTTTTAACTTAGAAGTATTTTTTGAATGTGGAGATGGGAATTGGTTTGATATGGGAGACAGGGATTTTAGAAGATATTTTTGCTTGGATAGAAATGAGGGTAGGTGGATGGTTGTTTATGAGGGAGGAGACTAAATGTATGAAGCATGAGATGAGTTAGTTATAAATAGGTTCAGTATGATTGATGGCAGTAGGCTGGTTGGGCTGGGTGGCCTGGATTTAACAAATTGTTAATGAAGGAACAGAATTGTTTGGAGTTCTTAGTGTGTGTATCTTGGATTGGGATGCAGTGGTTGTTTTTAGCAGACCGGATAGATTTTTTGGTGCATTTGAGGAACTCTTTCAAGTTTCTGAATAGTGGTCTCTTTTTTTATTATGAAGTCAACATTTCCAGGCTTTATCACTGGTTCTCATAAATTGTTTAGCAGTTTTTGTGAGCCAAGGGGCAGGGTTCAATTTTAATCTTTTGTGTCTGACTGAGGCTAACTGGTTTAATAGAGTGAGAAATGTGTCATTAAAATATGCAACTGCTTCATCCATAGGGAGAGGTTTTAGCAGTTGCCAGTTACAAGCCTTCAGTATATCAGAGTTAGTAGTGTGACAGGTAGTACACTCACCTTTGGTGCCAAAGGCTGTGGGTTCTATTCCCGCACTAGATAGATCAATTGCTCACAGTGCAGCATAAGGGGTGTGTTGCACTTCTGAGTGTGTCATCCTTCAGCTGAGATGTTAAACTGAGGTCCCATCTGCTTGAGTTGGTGACAGCTCAGGTGGATGTAAAAGATCCTACCGCACCTATCAAAATGAGCAGGTAAGTTCCCCGATGCCTTGGCCAAACATCTCCTAGTTGTATAAATATCACTTCAGGTCTCCCATGAAAAGAGCCAAGTGGGATTAACCTAGTTAACAAAGGATAAATAAAAAATACATTTCTACTGTTATATCTTTCTTAAAGTAAGCTAAGTAATGGACTGTGTTATAATGGTGGTCCTTTTGGGGTGAGTTGGAAAGATTGAGGGCTGGTCACTCATAAAGTTTGGGAGGGTACCAGGGAAGATAACTTTACTTGGATAAAATGTGAGGGCCCAGTCTAGAATAGATTTATTGGAATGTATGCTTTTGCTGGTTTAAGAGGTAATAAGTTGCATGAAGTTGTATAGATTTATGATAGAGGTAGGGTTAGGAGAGGAAACAGTTTGCCAATCAATATTTACATCACCAAGGATGATGGTTTCTTGGTTGATATTTGTGGATAATCAAGATAGAAGGTCCTCTAAAGCTGAGTTGCTGTTTCCTCAGGAAATGTAAATGGTGACTAGGCAGGTATTTTTGTGATCATTCATTTTTAAGAGGGAAAGGATTATTTCAGTATTGCTCCAAGAGGGTGGGAAGATCGGGAATGGTGATAGCACCAGGGAGTTATTATACAGAAATGCATTTTGTGTGTATGTGTGTGTGTGTGTGTGTGTGTGTGTGTGTGTGTGTGTGTGTGTGTGTGTGTGTGTGTGTGTGTGTGCGTGTGTGCGTGTGTGCGTGTGTGTGTGTGTGTGTGTCTGTGTGAGATATGCCTAGTCACAAGGTGTTATAGCCTGGGGAAAGTATTTTATCATTCTTAATGTTGGGCTTTAGCCAGGTTTCAGTTAAAGCTAAACTATTGGAGTTGAGCAGTATAACCCAAACATGTAGCTTATGTATTTTGTTGCATATGCTTTGACCATTCATGTAATAAAGGAGACGTCTAGGGGTAGGGTGATTGAATAAGAGCTATTAAATTGAGGGCAGGTGGTGCTAGATATTAATAAGAGCTATTAAACTGAGCGTAGGTGGTGGTAGGTAAACTATTAAACTGAGCAGACATTGTGATGGGGTGATAGTGGGCAGAGAGTGGAGGGATAGGTACTGAGCCCTGGGTTTGAGTGGATATCACTAGAGGGGGAGATAATGGTCTGTTAAAGGCTGGGTAAGGGATGGGGTATTTAGGTATGTATATATTTTTTTAAACCAAAGTTAAATAGATAGGGGTTATGTAGTTTGCAGGGGATTTTGTGTAAGAGGATGTGAGAGTATGAAAAGAGGTGAGGGGAGATGCACTAGAGATTGTGGTTTGTTTGGAAGTAGAGGTCCTTAGTGTAGGAATTATGTATGGTGGAGTGGAGAATATTTGGTTTGTGCAAGTAGGAGGGGCAATTTTCAGGTGAGAAATAGACAGGAGTACCCAAGAGAGGAGGATGTTGTTGAGTAGCATGGTCATTTTGCAGTAATGAGTACAAAAGAAGCAGAGCAGAGAGCGGAGTGAGTTTTTATGAGATGAAGTGAATGTATAAGTAGAGGAGTATAGAAGAAGAAAATTTTCTCAGAGATTAGGCTATCATGGAGCCACTGAAATTGGGGTGTAAAGGAGTTATGTCTGAGGGTTTGAGGTGCACAGATAACATACAAAATATGATGGAATTCATTGAGGGCCTTCTACTATGATACTTTGTATAGATTAATATAAACTAATTAAATTAAATAAAATAATATTGCATTGAGTAAATAGCTTAAAAATAAGAATTGTTTCAGGCAGAATGAAGGTGTCAAAAAGAATATTGTGAAGTATTTCTTCAAGGGGGGGTGGCATTTATATTGGAGTCAGTTTTCCTGTAGTCAGTATATATGAATCTTTCCAGCTTGACTCTGCCTTTCCCTGATAGTCTTAAAGAGGGTAGCCACACAAGTGTTTTTATAACACTTCACCTTTTTCTGGTAATTTGAGACAGTTAATATATATTTTGCTACAGGGCGGCCACGGTGGTGCAGTGGTTAGCATTGACGACTCACAGCAAGAGGTTCTCCGGTTCGATGCTGGGGTGCCTTCTGTGCAGAGTCTGCATGTCCTCCTTGTGGTCATGTGGGTTTCCTCCGGGTACACCGGTTTTCTCCCACATCCCAAAGACATGCTGCAGGTGGATTGGACACTCTAAATTGGCCCTAAGTGTGAGTGTGTGTGTGCCTTCTGTGGAAGGTTGGGTGCCAGGCTGGCAACTTGACACCTTAAAACTCCACTGCCAATCATGAGCAGACAAGGTGATCTGCTGTGGCAACCTCTAACTGGGAAAAGCCGAAAGAAGAATATATATTTTGCTACACATTAGAAGTAGAGATGACTTCTGGTGTACTATAGTTCATAAACAAGATGGCAGCAAATAGCTACCAGAGGAGCGACATTGAAAGTTTTTCAGTTTTCATCCCTCCTTTCAGCTTTTTGGAATTGAATTTGGGATTATTTTTGTGGAAATGGATGTTGTTCTACATCCAAAGACTTGGCTACATTTCAGCAGCTCTCACACTGTGAACAGAGTTGTTTTATTTTCTAGGTGCTTCTTTCCCTTCCGCCGACTGACCATCCAACCACAACCAATTGGTATTGAGCCCATTTGTTCCCTAAGTGTACAGGAAATCTCCTTTGCAGATCCTGTAGAATGGCAGCCTTCCAGAGGCACCATCATCCAGGTAAACATGGAGGGGTTTGGCACTCTCACCAGCACCCCAGACTGAGACCTATTTTATGAATGTCCCTAAACCCCAATAGGATGAGGGCAAGTGCACCTACATCTTTGAGGAGACCACCTATGCAGCTAGCATTATCCTCCCACATGCAGGGCCATCAATGGCTATCATCAGTGGTTTTGCTGGCCATGCCCATATCATCTCTGTACTGGCTCCTGCCTATATGACTCCATCCCTGCCCTCTAGCAGGGATTTTATCTGAGAGTAGTAATGGCTAAGCCTGGCTGGAACTCACCCTTTCACCCCTAAGGATGGGAATGTTCATTCTCCCATACCAAAACAACAAGTGTTCTAGCCACTAATCAAACCCAGGTTGCCTCAGAATTAGTCAGAGCTTATCTCTCTACTGTGTCACTGTGAATGAAGTTTTTACTTTGTTTCATCTGCTTTCATGTGGCATTGTTTTGAGTTAGCGATTGTTTTACTTTCTTTTCTCATTGCTTTTGTTGATGTCAGCTTTAGATATGGTTCATTTATGTGAGTGAGCTTGCATTATAATGAGCTTATTGTTCTTGGGACTTGCTTATGTAGTAAAGTAATCCTTGTGTTTTAGCATTCTGAGTTTGCAGACAGCCTGAGAACTAACAGCATTTTGAACAGGTGAACTTTCATGTGGTGGCTGAACATGGAGGACTTATAGAATTCTGGAGTGGAATATTGTCAGTTTGTTGGCCAGTCTTTTTGAACTTTAGTGAATCTCTTATTCTTGGAGTGCATAGTCATTTTCAGGAATATCAGATGGATTATACTTAATTGTTTCAGCACTGGTACCAATTTCTTTTTGTGGCAACTCACCTTCTTTGGCAGTATACTACTGGGGAGTTGCTGTCCAGCACTTTTTCAAATTTAATCAGTTGCATATTTTTTAGTCTTTGGATTTAACCTAGGCATGAAATTGTTAATCTTGGTGGAGTCATTTATTTATTTTTTTATTTATTTTATTTATTTATTTTACATTTGTTTACCGGGAATAGTCCAACTGAGCTGACATAGTCCTTTTTCAGTGGAGGCCCGGGGATAAAAGCTCCAAGACGAAAGTTCAGTACAAGAGATAATTATGTTTTATTTGAGAACATTTTGTTGCAGTTAGCCAGAACAGGACAGTTGACAGCAAATTGTTGTTTTAATTTAGAAGTCAAGTTATGCTTGTATAATGTAATTGCTTTATCAAGATGCTATATTAAAAAACATACTTTTGTACTGGATAAATTTACATTTGCCTGTTGTGTTACATTTATGAATTTACTGAAAGGCTTTCTGGTCATAATACTTTACAAAATGCTTAGGAAATAAGTACTTTAATAAAAGCACCAAACCAAAAACATATATATCCAAAGTAAAATAACGACTAAGAAGAAATAAATGTTGAAAGGACTCCAGTCGCAACTAAACAGCGTCAAGAATTCATTAAAATATAAAGCCAGTAAAATAACGTGAGCACTTTCATCTCACCACAGAGACTTCATCAGGCAAATAAATGCCTTCCACATCACTTCTTTAAATACCCTCTTTAATTAACCCCTTGCAATACGTCATGTAAAATAGCCTTTCACATTATAAATATAATATTGATAAAAAAACCGTTTACCAAGCTTAAGTGTCATAACCTTTTCCACAAATTAAAAAAATTTAAATAAATGAATTTTTTGTTTATACATATAGTACCAAGAATTACAGAACCAAAACATATTGTTTGAGTCTCCATAAATCCTATAATAGCTGCCCTTTCCCTTAAAATGGGTTTAACAGATACATATTCATTCAGACTAGGGGGGAGGTGGCTTTTAACCTAAGTTGCCATATCAACTCCTTTTTTATTAATGTTACTTTCCAATCAACTCCTCTTGGATTTTTTTTCACTACATCCAAGATGCCAAACTTGAAACCCCCAAATTTGACACACTCACATGAGTGTTTGTATAAGGCACTAGTTTTTTTTCTTGTTCTTATATCGTAAAGGTGCTCATAAATTCTATTTTTGAGCACCCTCTCAGTTTTGCCTATGTAAAAACTTGGGAAGACCCCACATTTTGCTAAATATACCAATTTGGAAGTTGGACAATTACCTTTTTTGAAATAGATTTTACTCTGCAGTCCATTTTCTAAGGCTAGGTTTTGTGTACCAATGATGTAGGAACAAAAGTTGCATGCTCCACAAGGTGTTGTCCCCCTTCTCACTTCCCCGTTTTTGAGTCAATCACCCTCAAGGAGTTCCTTAACATTCTTTCCTATCCTGTAGGTAAACCTCAGCTTATCACCCACTATTTCACTTAGATCTTTACTGACTTTAAAAATGCTCCAATTAGCTTGTAATATGTCATTCAAAGGTTTGGTAAAATGGTTAAACTCTGTAATGAATGCTTTATCAAACTCTTTTTCTGAATCCTGAGTATTTTTTGTATCAAGACCCACCTCCAAAAGGAGGGTGTATCTAGTACCCCATCCTTTGAGAACATCCTCCAAAACTTTGGTGACCAATTCACTAGGGTAGTCCCTGTTAGTGAACATTTCTTTAAGCTTATTTAATTCTGTCCCCAGTTAATTCTGGTCAGTTGTCATCCTAGCTATCCTAATAGCTTGACCCTTCACTAGGTTTCTTTCTTGAAACTGGGGGTGCAACTAGCTGTTACACCAGGTATCCTGCCTATGAATGTTAGATTTAAATCCTCCAATGATGTGTGACACAGTTACATCCAGGTAATTAATTCTGTCCTTGTTCTACTCATGTGTAAATTTAAAATATGTTGTGCAACCATTTAGGTACTCCAGGAATCTAGGTATTCCCTCAGGGTCACCATCCCACAAAATAAAGATGTCATCCAAATATACTATTAAGGATATATTGCCTTTCCCATCCCAACATAACAATATTTGCATAAGCGGGGGCACACGCTGTCCCCATCGCTACTCCAGTGACTTGCTGAAAATATTCACCCTGGACGTGAATGTAGTTATTTTCCAAAATAAGTTCCATTAATTCAACTAATAAGTTAACCAGTTTGTCCAACAGTATGGGTTGAAAAGTAAGGGATTCATGGAAAAATATAAGTCCGTCATTCTTGGGAATGACTGAGAAGAAATCTTCTATGTCAATGGTCAAAAAAATTAGACCTTCCTTCCAAATGGAAGATTTTAATCTACTCAAGAAATCCCATGAATCTCGTATCAGGTGTGGGGTATTAAAAAATATTTTCTTCACATTATGGTCTATGTATACTGCGAGTGGGTGGGTTTTAGAACCACTAGCCAAAACTATAGGCCTAAATGGTGGATTTTTACTGATTTGTGAATTTTTGGTATTCGGAAGAAGTTAGGTATAATAGGGTTAATCTGTACCAAAAAATTGTAAGTAGCCGCACTAATCCTACCATCTATTTCTAGGTATGAGTCAATTATCCAGTAAGCAATAGATATCTCATTCCTTGAAACCAGAAGTCTCATTACTAGTCAAAAGGTTGGTCATGGCATTGTTGTAAGCCTCAGTCTCATAAAACACCACCACCCCCCTTATCAGGCTTCATAACTCTTACCCCACTGTCTTTCCATAAAAGTTGAAGTGTTTTATTTTTCTCTTTAGTAATATTATAAGAGGGGCTAGGGTCCTTTGAAACCTGTTTGTAAATGTCCTCAATTATACATTTTTTTGAATAGCTGCAAAATTATGTGGACGGGTGGGTTAAACGTGCTGTTTCTTTTAAGCTCACTAGCCCTACTTCTTGAATTATTCCTAACTTCGTTTTCCTTAAAGAATATGCTCAAGTTAACTTTCCTTAAAAATAGTTTAAGGTCAAGAAGAGTTTGTGCTACATCAGCCTTAAAACTGGGCACAAATTTTAGACCTTTCAAAAACAAAGTAAAATGTTCTTTCACTAACTCTCTGTCAGTGTAGTTAAAATCCCTAACTTGTCCAACTATACCATTCCTGCCATATTTTATGCATTCCTGTTTCTCCTCACCCCTGCTTGGAGTTTTATTTACCCCTGGGCTTGATACCCCTGTCCTGAGTCCAGGTTGGTTCTTGTCTTGTTTACTAACCTCTCGGAATACCTCAGTGGAAAAAAAATCTGTGCTGGGGCAGAAAATGAGTCAAGTTCATCCAGCCTTCCCCTCTTGTTTTGTAAGTAGTTGGATTCACATACATGGGGTGAAAGGATCATGTGGAAACCCACATCCCTCCCTCTCCCCCTCCCTTCTCCATGCTTAGTGTGTCCCGATGGTTTGGGACCAGGGTATGCTCTTCCCTCATCCTATCGCAACCTGTCCCTTGCCATTTTCCTTTGCTTCCTAAGGAATACATTCTGACATTTTTTTCTCTACATTATTTAAAATACGATGATACAACTTCTCATATTCAGGGAACAATAATCGTTCAATATATCACTGTTAAGTATACTCATCTCTTCTTTCAGCTGATTAATCATATTTTCATTAAATTTAAAAATCATTTTCATAAACTCAAATCTACATTTGTCAAAGAAACCCCAAACTCTCTAATAATGTCAGTGTTATACACAATCCCAAAAGGTTATTTAAAAAATCTTAACCCCTGTGGAACAATTTTATTTTCAAACATTCCTTGATAAAACTTTGATCAATTTGCAAATGTATGTATTTAAACAACAACTTTTCAAGTTTAAAAATCATTGCTTTCAAAACTAAACATTCTTTGTTAACTACAACAGCTTCATCTTGTTCACTGCTCACATTAATGTCAGTAAAATGAAAGGAATAGTCCATAATGTGTTTAAAACCTCTTTGGTCCCCTTCACTGCTGCACCCGCATTGCGTTTCACTAATAGGTGCTGTTTCAACAGTAAATGCTACAGTACGTTGTTTAGAGTCACCAGTTCACGTTTGTTTTTTTGCTGATTTTGTTAATATTGTTTGCTTGAACACCATTACTTTTTTCTTTCACACACCTGCTTATTCACCAGTTGAATTTCCTTTGTTTCTCAGTCAAGCACACTAGTAGCTCTGTTCCCAACTGCTTCAAGTGGAGAGGAAGTATGGAAACCACTTCCTGCCAAAACAAGAGATCCACAAGCACCACCTCCTGCGCTGGAAGCCACATTATATTCCTTTTGACTTAATAAGTCTATTAAGTGAGTGAGGTCCCCTTTGAGTGAATAAACTTCGCTATTAAGTTCCTTAAAGTCCTGTAAGGAATATGTACTGTTGGCATCAAGGTCATTCTTAGAACCACGTTCCTGGGATGTTGTTTCAGTCATAGCCAAAAGGAAGCAGTAAAAGTAACAGCCAGAGAACCGTGCAAACAGCACCAAACCAAAAAAATATATATCCAAAGTAAAATAACCTGATTAAAAAGAAATAAATGTTGAAAGGACTCCAGTCACAACTAAACAGCTTCAAGAATTTATTAAAATATAAAGCCAGTAAAATAACGTGAACTCTTTCGTCTCACCACAGACTTTATCATAAAAATGGATGCCTTCCACATCACTTCCTTAAATACCCTCTTTAATTAACCCCTTGCAGTACGTCATGTAAAATAGCCTTTCACATTATTATAATGTTGATAAAAAACTGTTTACCAAGCTTGTGTCATATATGAATTTTTTGTTTATACGTATAGTACCAAGAATTACAGAACCAAAACATATTGTTTGAGTCTCCATTCATCCTATAATAGCTGTCCTTTCCCTTAAAATGGATTTAGCAGATACATATTCATTCAGACCAGGGGGGAAGGTGGCTTTTAACCTAAGTTGCCATATAAACTCCTTTTTTATTAATGTTACTTTCCAATCACCTCCTCCTGGGTTCTTTTTCACTACATCCAAGATACCAAACTTAAAGTACCCAAATTCGACACACACACATGAATGTTTGTATAAGGCACTAGTTTCTTTTCTTGTTCTTATATCA
Source organism: Protopterus annectens (assembly GCF_019279795.1). NCBI lineage: Eukaryota > Metazoa > Chordata > Ceratodontiformes > Protopteridae > Protopterus > Protopterus annectens. The sequence goes on along the minus strand of NC_056739.1, from coordinate 1,895,146,505 downwards.
TAAAGGTGCTCATAAATTCTATTTTTGAGTGCCCCCTCAGTTTTGCCTATGTAAAAACTTGGGAAGCCTCCACATTTTGCTAAATATACCAATTCATAGGTTGCACAATTACCTTTTTTGAAATAGATTTTACTTCACAGTCCATTTTCTAAAGTTAGGTTTTGTGTACCAATGATGTAGGAACAAAAGTTGCATGCTCCACAAGGTGTTGTCCCCCTTCTCACTTCCCCATTTTTGAGTTGATCACCCACAAGGAGTTCCTTAACATTCTTTCCTATCCTGTTGGTGAACCTCGGCTTATCACCCACTATTTCATTTAGATCTTTACTGATTTTAAAAATGGTCTGAATGAATATGTATCTGTTAAACCATTTTAAGAGAAAGGGTAGCTATTATAGGATGAATGGAGACTCAAACAATATGTTTTGGTTCTGTAATTCTTGGTACTGTATGTATAAATGAAAAATTCATTTATTATTTTAATTTTTTAAATTTGTGGAAAAGGTTATGACACTTAAGGTTGCTAAACAGTTTTTTATCAACATTATATTTATAATGTGAAAGGCTATTTTACATGGCATGTACTGCAAGGGGTTAATTAAAGAGCGTATTTAAGGAAGTGATGCAGAAGGCATTAATTTGTCTGATGAAGTCTCTGTGGTGAGACAAAAGCGTTCACACTATTTTACTGGCTTTATATTTTAATACAGTCTTGAAGCTGTTTAGTTGTGACTGAAGTCCTTTCAACATTCATTACTTTAATAAAAGATTGATTGATATAAGTGAGAGAGTGAGTGAGTTGACTGGTTGAATGACTGACTGCTACAGTCCTATGCGGAAGTATATTTTTATGTTTCATTGGCAATACTGCAAGAAAATGGACTAATAGTCTTAATGACTGACCAGACTGCACCAACTTACCCATTGTCCCTAGTCTACACACCATCCAAGTTGCCCCTGTACTAGGTCATCTTCCCTACAATTAGGTAGGTGGTAAAATGACCATCTGGAGGATTTTGTGAAAGCATTTGGACATCGTGGTCTGAGACCTGACAGTAAGGTGGAAACTGCAATCATTTCCAGGAGAGGATTTCATAGATGCAGACAACTTTAAACCAAAATGCAAATAAAAAAAACATGTCAGATAACAAGTTTATCCTGGCATTAATTTAATTCGAACCACACAAATGAACAGACAACCACACTAACATAGTCAATGGTAAAATGAAAAAATGTACTTGTAAGAAAACAGACTTACAAAGCCAGAGATATGGATAAAAAAATTATCCCTTCCTCTGACACACTGAGAAGGGATATCTTCCCAAAAGCTTTGAGACTTTACTTCTGTTGGATTAAAGCCATTTTATCCATATCTCTGGCTTCATAAGTCTGTTTTTTTACAAGTGATTAATTTAATTCACTACTTGCCCTTTTGGCTAAGGTCAAGTGTAGTATTTCTTGATAAGATCACATAAAGGTTCTATTCCTTTGCTATTAAAAATTAAAAGTAGCCTGAAATTTTTAAGCACTCACTATTACATTGATATGTATGTATGTATAAATATATAAAATGCTGAACTGTGTAAGTATTCCCAGGGCAAGTAAACACTTGCCCAACATGAGGAATCATGCCCTTTCCTCCACTGTAATGTGATCCTGGGGTTGGTATTTAGGAGGTGTGTGAGGTGCAGCCCCGCCACATCAGGGGGTATGTGGGATGTAACTCCTCACCTAGGTGGGTTTTAGATAGTGCTATGTGTTTTAATGTGCTGTTGGGCAAGTGTTTACTCGCCCTGAGTATACTTACATGGTTCAAATTTTAACATTCATGAATCTCATCGCTGTGTTTTGGGCTTTGGCATTTTGGAATTTTGCTAATCCAAAGTAGACCCATATATATATATATATATATATATATATATATATATATATATATATACACATATATATATGGGCGTCAATATTTCGAACTTCATAAGATCGAAATGTAAATACTGAATGCTGAGAATCCTGAAACTTTCAATGATCGAACGTCACATTTTCAAACCTGCTATATGCCGAATCGATGAAAGGAAGGTAATATCCATACAGATGGTGGCATGAACATTCATTAAGTAATTGTAGTGTGCACTTTTTCTCAAGAAAGTGCAATCTCTGAGTTGGTATATTAAATTTGCAGGGAGTGTGGGGGAGGAGACCCCCACATGGAGGTGCAAGAGGGCTTGCCCCCCTTCAAGAATGAAAGAGAAAAAGTACTTGCAGTTGTTTACATAGCATGGCATGCTCTTTTCTCCTGTCAATCAGTGAGGTATTCCTAGTTATACGAGACTGGATTGCAAGGTACATTTGGGATATAATTCATAAATTTCCTGTATTTGTAATCTGTTTAGAAGGGATGATGAAAGGTGCAGTAATAAATAGTATCAAAAGTTTTACATAAGATTTGTTACGGATGTAGTCTGTGCATTTAAAGAGGTAATTAGTTATTTAGATATATTCTGTTAGTGCTTTAATCCATTTTCGAAAATGTGAAGTTCGATAATTTAAAGTTTCAGGATTCTGAGCATTCAATATTTACATCTCAATCTTATGTGATTCGGTATATTGACATTTCATGATTTAAAAGTAGACCCTTATACATATATATATATATATATATATATATATATATATATATATATATATATATATATATATATATATATATATATATATATAGGTTCATACTAGGCTATCTGCCCTAGGGCATTTATAAGCCTAGCCAGAATGTGTTTGGCTTTCGCCACCCATTTTAAATTTATTTTGCTATGCCCTTTTTCGAGGTTAGTATACTGTGCCTCTGTCTAACAGTGACACAGAAGTGATACCCGGGGTAAACCTACGATCTCCCATCCACTAATCAAGATTCCTCTTGAAGAGAGTCAATAAGGGACTCTGCCTAACCTGGACTGGGATTTTATTCCAGAGTGAAGGGAGCCTCTGGGTTATGAATCTGTCCCTCCAGCATGTCCTATTTATTTCAGTGCTGAGGTTCAAGTCTGTCAAGCGCGTAGCTCGATGGGATTTGGATTTTCTGAGGTGCAGCATGTCCATTAATTCCGGGTTGGACATGGCTTTATACGTCAGGCACAGATCGCCTCTGAACAGGCGGTATGCCACTGAGTAGAGCTGGAGTTTCTTTAACTGGGCAGCATATGGCATCTGTTTGAGCCCTTTGATCCTCTTGGTGAGGTACTTTTGGAGTCTTTCCAGTTGCTGCAGGTGTCTGGTAAGGTACATCCCAAAAGGGGCATTGTACTCAATTATGGGCCTGATGAGGGATGAGTAAACAGGCACGATGACCTCCCCTGATCTAGATGTGAATCCCTTCATGATTAGGTGGGCTATATAAAATGTTTTTCTAACCACTTTGGCCACGTGGTTGTCAAATGAGAGATTGCTATCAACTTGGGTCCCCAGGTCCCTAATTACTTCTTCTGTACTTAATGGATTACCACCTATGTGGTAATTTGTAGGCACTTTGTTTTGCCAAAGGGATGACTATACACTTTTGGCATTTAGCTTGAGGCCATGGCTCTGGCACCAGTTGTCTGTTTCTATGAGGCCCTTTTGGAGGATGCTTGTGTCGGCTGGAGAGTCGATTATGGCGCCCAGTTTGCAGTCATCTGCGAACTTGGTCAGCCACAGTCCTTCCGTGTTGGCCTGTACCTCCGAGAAATATATACCGAACAAGAGAGGTCCTAGGACTGAGCCTTGTGGGACACCACTTGTAACTGGTTTGGAGTCTGACATGGCTCCAGCAATTCTAACCATGTGGGTTCTGTCCTTGAGCCAGTTTGCAATCCATCTAGTGACATAGGGGTTTATATTTAAGCTGGTGAGCTTATCTATAATGCCCGAGTGGGGTATTGTATCGAAGGCTTTTGCGAGGTCCAGGTAGGCTGTGTGGACCACCTTCCCCTCGTCAATGGCCTTGGTGACTGTTTCAAAGAAATCAACCAGGTTTAAGAGGCAGGATCTGCCTTTAACAAAGCCGAACTGGGTAGGATCCAGTGTCTGTAGGTCCCCAATATCTTTATTTATGAGGACCATGATGATCCTTTCCATAGCTTTGCAGACCAAGCTAGTCAGGCTTATGGGGCGATAGTTTCCAGGATCCATTGAGGCACCACCTTTATGGAGAGGGACCACTGTTGCTGTACGCCACTCTTTGGGCACATATCCTGTAGTAAGGCTGAGATTGAACAGTAGTTTTATGTTTGGGTTTAGCTCTTCTTGGAGTTCATGTAGGACGCAGCCCGGAACACCATCTGGGCCCCTGGATGCTGTGTTTTTTGCTTTGGAGAGGGCAGCTCTTACCTGAGCATCTGAGATGTCAGGGGGGCAGCACTCTGCTGGTATAGATATTTGCCCTTTTGGTGGGGAGGGGGGGGAGAAGTTTGCGCTGAACCTGTCAGCTAGGATGTTGGCAATGTCTGTGGGTTCAGTGTATTTTTTGTCATTTTGGACTAATTCTGAGCATATCTGGGAATTACCACCCAGGTTCCTAACATAACTAAAGAAAGCCTTGTGATTATCCTTAGTGTCCTGTGCAATTTTTCTCTCGAAGCTGGCCTTAGAAAATTTTATGAGTGCCCGTAGTTTTTTGCTAATACTGATCAGTGGTGCCTTCCCTTTTTGGGATTTTGCTCTATCATTTAGTAGCTTCCTCCTTCTATTGTATAGTTTGTTTATGGCGGATTGGGTCTTGGTTTTATTTGGGATCGCATGATCCATGCATTCCTGAAGGTGTTCATAGAATGCGTTTATAAAGGATTCTGCGGTCTGGGCCGTATTTTCCACAGGCCCGGGGGCTTTGAAGGATTCCACCTCAGTTTTGAGGAGTGTGAAATTTGCTTTAGAGAAGGTTTTCACTGTGGTTTTCTGGGCAGGGGGTGGGGTCGGGATGTGAATATCCAGTGAGATTAGTTTATGGTCTGATCTTACCAGTGAGGGATACACTTCTGGTGGTTTGTCAGGCATGTGAAGTTTCATATTTTTGAACTTTCGGTTTTGTTGTGTCGGTTATTTTGTTGTTGGTGTTTTGGTGTGTCGGTCTTATCAGGTATACCCATATATATATATATATATATATATATATATATATATATATATGGGTCTACTTCATAAGATCGACAGACCATTTGATCGACATTCATTTGGTCGACAGCTCATTTGATCGACAACCAGTATTCAAGGCACTTAACAGGGATTTGCCCCCTCCCCAATGTTGTGCGACCATGGAGTTGGTATATATAGTTACGGGGGGTGTTGGGGGCACAGCCCTCCACATTTGGGGGGGTGTTCCATTTAAAACATGAAAATACAACAAAACTACACATTTTAAAGAAAATAGGTGGGGGGCTTTGTCCCCCACACCCCCAATGTGGGGGGCTGTGCCCCCCACCCCCCTAACTATATATACCAACCCCAGGGTCGCACAACATTGGGGAGGGGGGCAAATCCCAAGTTTTTGAATACTGGTTGTCAGTATTATGAAGTAGACCCATATATATATATATATATACATATATAGATATACATACATATATATATATATATATATATATATATATATATATATATATATATATATATGTAGGTTCACTTCAAAATCCTGAAAGCTTAAAATTCTGAATCTCAAAATCCCGAACTCAAAATCCTGAAAGCTCAAAATACTGAAAACTCAAAATACTGAATCTCATAATACTGAAAAAAATGCAGGACACCAACACTGATGTGTGATTGTGTGGACATTCGGGTTAGGGCGCAGGTCAGTTAAGTGTGCGATTGTGACGGACGTTAGGGTTAGGGGCGGGTTAAGTGAGTTAGGGTTAGGGCACGGGTGAGGTGAGTGTGCGATAGTGACAGAATTTGGGGTTGGGTGGGTTAAGTGAGTTAGGGTTAGGGCGCTGGTAAGGTGAGTGTGTGATAGTGACGGACCTTAGGGTTAGGGTCTGGGGTAAGTAGATAGATAGTAGTGTATGTGCAGTGTAGTGTAGCTGCAATACAGTCAGTGTTGGTGTCCTGTATGTTTTTCAGTATTATGAGATTCAGTATTATGAGTTTTCAGTATTTTGAGCTTTCAGGATTTTGAGTTCGGGATTTCGAGATTCAGGATTTTGAGCTTTCAGGATTTTGAAGTGAACCCATATATAAATATATATATATATATATATATATATATATATATATATATTTATATGTACATATACCCACACATGCATATGTGTACTTGTGTGCATGTGTGCGTGTGTGTGTGTGTGTGTGTGTGTGTGTGTGTGTGTGTGTGTGTGTGTGTGTGTGTGTGTGTGTGTGTGCGTGTGTGAGTGTGCGTGTGTGTGTGTGTGTGTGTGTGTGTGTGTGTGTGTGTGTGTGTGTGTGTGTGTGTGTGTATTTGTTTTTTTTCCTCCATGATCAGAAGTCAGTATTTCCATGTTTCTAGCATATGGGTGCATGCGTACTTTTGAAGTAGTTTTATGAAATGAAGTCTTTCACATGAGAAAGCGATGCAGGCCATTAGCACTTCTAAAGAACCAAGTTGAATCTAATATACAGGTTATTAGATTTGTGTGGGACTTACAAAAACTAAAAGTTCATCCCCTTTTCTTAGAGCTTTAATATAGCATTCTTTTAAAAAGAAGTTCACGTTGTTTTATATCAAGAAATCACTTCCATATCTTTCAATATTATGTGTGCAAAAATATTTTAGTATAATTTTTACATCACTGAGCCAGTTATATAATGATTTTAATAAATATGCTTGTCTTTGATAACAAAAGTAAGCACCTGACTGCAGAATCTGCAAACTCCTTAATACCACTCAATTACTTTTTATTTAATTTTACTCTTGAGCTCATGATCCATGGGATTTAATTCTTTCCACATAAATTTAAGCTTTTCATCACTCATATGTTGCTCTCTAGACAAACAGTGGCTTTCAGCTTCATATTTATATGTGAGCAGAAGCTAACATTTTACTTATTTTTTTTGTTAATTTCTTTCTATTTGCGTGCATGTGCACAAACATTTGTTTATGTGTATATTAGCTGCTTTCATGACCAGATAAAGTGGTCATTGCACAATGAGTTTATATAATTATTTATTTATTTATTTTATTTATGGTTTGATTACCGGGGAAGTCCACTGGGCCGAATTGACCCTTTTTCAGTGGCGGCCCGGGGAGAAAAGCTCCAAGATGCATTATACAATTTAGATACAACTAATAGTTAATATTAAAGATAACGTTATGTAGAATAGTTACACATAAATGCATTCAATATCATGCACAGTTCACAAATTCATTAAGCTTGAAGGTAGGGATCATACAGTTTCATTTGATGAAAACAGATATGTGTTAGATGTGGAAACAGTTTACATACAAACCTTTTAAGAAAATGTAAATATGCTTTACATACACACATCAACAGTAGAATGCGATTTACAATATTTACAAGGTTGGGCCGTGTGAGGGTAGCTGTAGGAGTTGTTGAGAGCTTAGAGAGAAGCTAAAGAAATTGTTGAGAGCGTAGATAGGCTCATAGGAAGATAACTATGAGAGTTGTAGAGCTTGGGAACCAGAGAGAGAACCCTCTTGGGTTAGGTTGGGTGACGGCAGGTACATTTCCATTTAGTGGACATGTGTTTGAATAGTTGGGTTTTGAAGTTTTCTGAGTTTGGTATGGTTCTTAGTGTGGAGGGAAGGGAATTCCATTTTTTGCCTAATGAGAAAGATAGGAGAAGATGGCCAGCAGGACGTTTAGGTTTATGGATAGTAATTAAGTTCTGATTTTCAGATCTGAGAGCTCTGTTGGGTGTATAAAGGGGAACGATGTTAGTTAGAGTGAAACATTTTGTTGGGTGAAATATGAGTCTATGTGCAGTAGTGAATTGGAGATAGTCTAGGTAGTTTGGGAATTCAAGCCAATTCAGGGATTGTAGGGTTAGGCAGTGATGGGTGGTATTTTTAAATCTAGAGGCAAATTTTGAGATTTTGTTGTAGCAGTTTGCTAGTTTAGAGGTGATAGAGGAGGACAGATTGGTTAGGAGAGGGGATCCATATAATAAGGAAGGAAGAAGATAAGTCAAGGCCAGAGTTTGCCTGGTAGAGCTGGAGAGAAAGCGATTATTCCTATACAGCATACCTAGCTTTTGGTGGGTTCTCTTAATATTTTGTTGAATATGAATATCAAACTTGAGGTGTTCATCAACAGTAATGCCAAGTAGTTTGGCAGAGGGGACCACTTCTATAGGTGAGTTGGTTTGACTATAGACTTTGAAGTTGTTTTTATCGCAGGAGAGGATCTTTGTGGGAGGGAATAGTAGAATCTTTGATTTATTTGCATTGAAAGAGAGGTGGTTTTGGCGCATCCAGTTTTCAGTTGTTGAGAAGGCAGTTTGGGTTTTAGTCAGCAATTCAGAGAGGTTTGAGGCAGAGCAGACTAAGGTTGAATTGTCTGCATATTGAATGATTTTAGCATCAGGAATAGCAGTATAAAAGTTATTGATAAAGATGTTAAAAAGCATTGGCCCAAGGATGGAGCCTTGTGGTACGCCAGTTGGGGTAGGTAGGAAGGAAGAGATGGAGTTCTTCCATTTGACTGCCTGTGATCTGTCTGATAGATAGCTGGAGAACCAGGATAAAGCATTATGTGACAGATTAAGGTTTGAGAGATGACAGAGAAGGTGTTTGTGGGAAACAGTATCAAAGGCTTTAGACAGATCGAGTAAAACAGTAGAAACTAAGTGTCCTGAATCTCGGGCTTGATTGACAGTTTCTAGGAAAGAGAGTAAAGCAGTTATTGTGCTATGGCCTGGACAGAAGCCATGCTGGATAGGAATGAGAAGATTGTTTTGGGTCAGGAAAGGCATAAGTTGGAGGTTGATGCATTTTTCTATGATTCTGGAGATTGGTGAGAGCAAAGCAATGGTGCGAAAGTTTGAGATGCTGGTATTTTTGCCTAATTTATGAAGAAGAATAATATAAGCTGAGCACCAAAAGATGTTGTATAGCTACCTCTTCCAACCCTGTTGCTCATGTTAATTTATATCCCTACCATGAATCTTAGGTACTGCTTATGCAGCTGGCCAACAATTTTCTCTGCTCATGGGGAAGAATCACTGAATCTCATAAAATTTACTGTGTTCTTTCCTTCAGTTACTCTTCCACTGAATATGGTTCCTTTATCAAACCATGTTCACTGACATTGTAGTTGACTTTGATTATCACATTGTTTTTTTTCAATTATTTTCCCTGCTGTTGAGCAATGATAAAATTAAAGAGACTAGGGCTAGGGCTAGGGCTAGGCTTGTAAATGCCCTCGGGCAGATAGCCTAGTATGAACCTATGAACCTATGAACCTATGAGACTACATCTGGAGTCAACAGATGAATTTCTGCAGACTCTGTGGTGTAGAGGAATAAAGTCCTAACCACCAGGTTAAGATCTGCTAGTGATCAAGGTGCAAGAGGAACCAGATAGGAAGGGTTGGAATTAGAGGATCTTGTCAACTTGTCCATCCTGGATGTGATAAAATGAAATCTGTTCCATAGCTATGCTGCTATCCACTGGTTTCTGTGTTGTAGTTAACATAGTGAATGGATAGAATCAGGCATATACATGTATACATACATACATACATACATACATACAGATATTTCAAGCATGGCCAGTAATGCCCTTCTAGCCCACCCATAATAAGTGTCCAGGCTCTTCTTAAAATACCTAAACTAGTGCTTGCTTTAATGTAATTTGGTAGTCTAATCCATGCATCAGCTACTCACTCAGAGAACCAATTAGTACACTTTTCATTCATAAAGAATATTCTACATAGGTTGTCTCTTATGATTCGTTACTACTTTTTGATAACCCCAACCTTTCCAGAGATAGTTCTCTCTAAATGCCATGTATACCTGAATAAGATTTTCTCTTAGATATCTGTGAGACACTGTACAAGTTCAAATATTTTAGTCTTTCATAATAACTTAAAATTTCACATCCATGGATGCCCTTGGTATACTTCCACTGTACTCTTTCCAGTTTACTCATGCTTGTTTCCTTATAAGGTTTCCATATTGTTATTCCATATTAAAGTTTGGGTCTAATGTAACTAACAAACAATGACTTCATCATTTCTGATTTCCTAGGCTTTATAAATATTTTTATACAACCTATAGTGTATAACTATCATTAACCAATTAGTTGATATGATTAGAAAAACTCATAGTTGGATCTACCCATATACCCAGGTCATTAAATGAATCAACAGTTTCAGTCACTGCGTGCTGTATTAAATATTCACCTGTCAATTTATGTATCCCAAATCTCATATGCTAAGTTGTTGATGTATTTATCAGCATATTATCCTTCTCTAGCTAAATGGTCAATTTAGTCAAGTTCTTTTGCAGGCATGCCCTATTTGTAGCACATGTAATCAGTTTACCCATTTGCAAGTCATCTGCATACAGACTGTAGAACACATCAAATGAAAAAGATAGATCTGAAAGATACAATCTAAGTATGGGCCTCGGATAGAGCCTTGTGGAGCTCCCTGATTGTAACCTTGAATTTCACGTATCCAATTGCTGTATGATACTTCCCATATCCTATTTGTAATCCATGCAGCTATCCATCTTAACACGAGTACATCAATACCTAGTTGTTCTAATTTATTGATCAGAATTTTGTGCATGACCCTATCAAATTCTGAGGTTAAATTTACATAAATTACATCACAGTACAATTTTTCATTCATAGCTGTTATTATCTTGTTATAGAACATCATCTTACAGGTGGTAATAGATCTATTTTTAATATATGCATGCTGATATATTGTTTCAAGTTCCAGCCATTCCAATTCTTACACTAATTTATCCAATATATTAACTTTTGCACAACATGAAAGTAAACATATAGGCCTGTATGACTCTGGGTTTGTGCTACAACACTTTCCCTTAAAGACAGGTTTAACAAGTGCATGTCTCTGATCTTGAAGAGTTTCCCTACATTTGTACTACCTAATAACATATATAATGGTACTGCAAGGTCATGCCAAAGTATTCTCAGGTCATTATTATTAATTCTTTTTCTTCCCTGTGCTTTGTTTGGATCTACTTTGTGTAGTTCTTTTTCAATACAATCTAATTTGATTTCAGTAAATGAGGTTACCTGATGCCACTTGGTCAATTTAATACCCTCTTTGGGGAGCCAAACTGTTTTGTGTTAAGATTTTGTACATACTGTATATCTTTAATCTGTTGTGTTTGAGAATAAATTTTAGAACCTACACAAAGTTTATTAATTTGTATGTCTTTACTCCTGCCACATTTTATGCATCTATAAAATGGTTTCTTATTATGCTCAATATCGTTACATAAAATGTCAATTTTTTCTTGCTTTTCTCTTACACTATGTTTAATTTGTTTGTCTAGCTTGTTGATTTCAGTTCTCAAAGTTGTAGTCCAACCTCCTTTCCATTTCTTATATTTTTTTCTGTCTCACCTTAATCAGATATCTTGTTCTTATAGAAATATATCCCCCTGAAGTTGTATGCCAAGATCCTGATGTTAAACATTGTTTTGATTTTTTGCAGTCAAACAATTTCTCTTTTAAAACTTTTAGCATTCCTTCTGCAGTTTTTCCACTGAACGCATCACTCCATTTAGTTTTACATAGTGACCATTTTGCTTCCATATAATCTGTTATTAATCTTTTGTGCATTGGTTTAGATTTCAGTTTACAAGAATTATCTAGCAACAAATTAACCTTTATAACTCCATGATCACTGCACATTAACAGTGGCAAAACTTGACATGAAGTAACAGTAATTTCTTTAGGAACACAAACAATGTCTAGTATGTTTTGTTCCCTGGTAAGTTTTTCTACAATCTGAAGCATTTTTTGTTCCTGAACATATGTTGTAAATTATTTCCTTACCAATGCTGTTGATTCAATATTATTCCAGTATTTTTCTGATAAATGTAAGTCCCCAGCCACTATTATTCTTCCCTTCTGTGTTTCATGTAAGAAATTAATGCATTCCTCTGAGTCATCAGCACTTGACTTTGGTGGTCTATACACTCCAACAATTGTTATATGCTCCAGGGTTGTCTTTATCATTACAGTTACACAATCTGCAGTATTGGTGTTATCACTGAACATGTAATAATCACAGGTCTCATTACAATATGTAATCCCTATCATAACACCTCCACCTGATTTTTTGTTAGAATTTCTGTTACAGTGAAACATTTATACCCTGACAGAACTGGCTTCCAGTCATTGTTCTTTAACCATGTTATACAATCAATCTTTTGGAAACATAGCAAATTTTCCAGTAAAAAAAAAAAAAACATTATTATTAATGCTCCTAGCATTAACAACCATCATAGATGCAGCCTATGTCTCTATCTATAAACTGCTACATTTTTGACCTGGCAAAATCGTGCCTTGTGTTTATGAAATACTGCAAAATATCAGCTGCAAAAATACTCTTCCCTGATCTTGACAAGTGCACACTGTCCTGTCTAAACTCGTATGTACGCAAAATTAGGCTTGGGTGCTCTACATATTTCCATTTTTTAAAACAGGTCATTTTTTCATGTTGGAATTTGCCCAGAAATCTTTTCATTGTTAGTGATCTGACTCTCCTTTCTATATGTAATTTCTGAAAAATATGTCCTAACACCTGTACAAGCAATGCTATCTAAGAGGGCTGTAAGTTCCCTACTAGCAGTCAGATCCCTTGTGGATGAGATAATTTGTACCAGCACGAATAAAAACAGATCTTAACATTAAGGCTTTCTAAGCCCTTTCTCACATCTTCTATTTATGCTCCTGGCAAGTATAACACTAGATGATGTCAATTATCTTCTCTGCAAATGTTAATTTTCAGTTTCTCTAATACATGAACATTCAATTACAAGAATATATTTTCTGACCAGATCTGAACAATCTTCAACTTCTAATTCAATAACATCTGCTCTATCTGTTGCTACAAACAAATGATCTTCATCAGCAATAGTCCTATCAATCCCACTGTTTTCATTGCTTATTACATTTTCAAGAATACAATTCTCATCCAGTTGACTTTGTATATCCTCATATTGAGACATATTGTGAACTTCTCTTTCTTCTTATTTTTTTTACAGTAATGATCTTCATTTCTTTCATATTTAGTTTTGATTTCTTCCTTTCCATCTGCTCCTTGTTTCTTTTTTCTACATTATCTTTTGAAAAAAAAATATGCTTTTTTCAGTAGACTGAAGGTTTTCTGGTAGAAAAATGTTATAATTCCCTGTAATCTGCGTGTTACCTAACAATGAGGTGTCCTTTTTAGTATGCATTCTTTTTGCTTTATATACAGTAGAAAAAACTTTATTTTATGTTATTGTTTAGTGCTTTCATTCCTCTAATTAGGAATTTCATTAGAACAGTAAAGTGCATTGTAGTTTAAAACTTAATATATGCTTATGTCCTCCAATCACCTGACATAAACATTACAAGAATAGGGTAAAACTCCACCCTAAAATAACTCAGACAACAAGCATATAAACATTATGAATAAAATGCCATCTCATACCTTAACTGATTTAGAAATTAAAATACTATTAATAGATAATACATCATTCAAGCCGGGGTATCTTGAAGCATTCAATAAAATATGTCGATAATATTCTCTGATTTCTAATCTGCTCTTCCAGTCACTTCCTTTCTCATTTACTGTAACTGTCTTCAAAATTAAAAACATTTTTTTAAATCCCTACATTTTAAGGAGTGCCTACACAAAGTGGTAGTAGTGTATCACTTTTTAATAGCATAAATGTGCTCATAAAAAAGAAGTTATGTACTCAACATAACATTCCATGTGAGTTGTTCATCTCGCCTTCTTTCTTACAGATGGGTTTGGAGCAAATCCTCGGCTCCGAGTCAGCCTACTACAAAGCTCGAGGTCTTCAGACAGCTTGAGGCCAAGTCCCTATACCATGATGCACCTAGAGTTACCTCAGATCTTGTTTGCTGCATCTAATAATACCATGTGCCATTCTATAACTCCTTAGGAGAAAATCTATAGAAAGACTGAGCAACCAGGATAAAAGTTGTAACTCGGTCCTTGAAAAACCTTGGAAGGGGGTAGGAGGGTGGGAAGTAAGAATGAAGGTGAGATGAACAACTCACATGGAACTTTATGGTGAGTACATAACTTCTTTATGTGAAGTTGTTCTATCTCGCTGTTCATTCTTACAGATGGGTAGCGTCCCAAGCACCATCTATCTTGGGTGGCTCACGGGAGTATGTTTTCAGGACAGTAGAACCAAAGGAGGTCCTGTCCCTGGAGGCCTTGTCAACTTTGTAATGAGTGATAAAGGTATAAGGTCTTGACCAAGTGGCTGCTGCACAAATGTTGTCTATAGGAAGCCTAGCAGAAAAGGCAGACGATGTGGACACTGCTCTGGTAGAATGAGCCTTAATTTTGTGTTGTAAAGGTAAATTAGCAGCTGAACAAGTAAATGTAATACAATCAGATAACCATCTAGATAGTGTTGTTTTTGCCACTGGCATATCTTTCCTGGAATCTGAAAAGGAAACAAAAAGCTGTTCTGATTTTCTGAACTCTTTTGTTCTATCCAGGTAGAATCTGAGCTGTCTATGAACATCAAGCTTGTGCGGCATAAACTCTAAGTTGCTGGTGTGTTTGGGGAAGAACACTGGTAAATCTCTGATCTTGTTAAGGTTAGCTTCAGTAAAAACTTGGGGTAAAAATGAAGGATTTATTCGCAAGGACACTCGTCAGCGTGGAAAATCAAATAAGGAGGCTTTATGGACAAGACCTGTAACTCTGACACTTTACTGGCAGAAGAGATGGCTACTAAAAATATAGTCTTCAATGACAAATATTTAAAATCACATGAGGAAGCTGGTTTGAAAGGTGGGAGAATAATGCATGAAAGCATAAAATTTAGATTCCATGTGGTATAAGGGGATTTCACAGGTGGTCTGAGATGAAAGGTTCCTTTGAGAAAGGCTTTGGATAGCTTGTGTGACATTATGTTCAATCCTTCAAAGCCAAGATGAAAATTAGAGATGGTGGCAAGTTGTACCTGAACTGTTGCTGCTGCAGCTCCTTT
The DNA here is from genome assembly GCF_019279795.1 of Protopterus annectens. NCBI lineage: Eukaryota > Metazoa > Chordata > Ceratodontiformes > Protopteridae > Protopterus > Protopterus annectens. The sequence goes on along the minus strand of NC_056739.1, from coordinate 1,895,131,340 downwards.
ATTCAAAAGCATAGTCAAAAACTCTAATATGGAGGAACTAGGGGCTTGGTAGGGATCAATGTTATTTTGAGAAGCCCATATAGAAAATCTTCTCCATTTGCTAAGGTATAGCTTCCTAGTAGAGGACTTATCAGAAGATATCAATATATGCTGTGTTTTGTTTGAGAGGTTATGGAACCTGGCTGTGTTGGGAATTGGAGGAGCCAAGCTGTCAATTTCAGGGACTGAAGGGAGGGATGAGGAGCCCCCGATGAATGCATCAGAAGGTTTGGAACTGGGTCCAGAATCCAAGGCTCTTTCAACAGATGAAGTTGAAGGAAGGGGAACCAAATCTGACGAGGCCACTGAGGGGCTATTAGAAAGATGGTCCTTCCCAGGGCTTTTGCTTTCTACAATACTTTGGGTATCAAGGGAATTGGTGGGAATGCATAGAGGAGACCCAGAGGCCAATCATGTACGAGTCCATCCCTTTGGAGCTTCTCCCAGAGGGGGGATCAGGGCAAAGTAGCTTCTGCATTTTGTGTTCATGTGGTTGGAAAAAAAGTCACAGCAAGGTTGGCCCGACCTGCGGAATATTCTCTCCGCTATCTTGTTTTTGAGGGACCACTCGTGAGGCAACAAAATTGCCCTGCTCAGTTTGTCTGCTATTATGATGGATTTCCCCAGAATGTGCATTGCTATCAGAAAGAGCTGGGTGTATGTAGCCCACTGCCATACTCTTAAGGCCTCACGACAAAGGGGATAGGACCTGGTTCCTCCTTGTTTGTTCAAGTACCAGACCACTGACATGTTGTCCATCTGAATCGCAATAGTCCCCAGAGGGAAAGAGTCCTGAAAGTACTGCAATGTGAAAAGTACTGCTCTCATCTCCAGGACATTGATATGCAGATGTGTCTCCTGTTCGGTCCATGTGCCTTAGGCTGTTCTTCCCTGAAAATTCCCCCACCCCACCCTGTCAGGGAAGCATCCATGGTCACTGTGGCTGCTGTTGAAGGTTGAATAAAAGGATGACCTATCGTTACATGAAGAGAGGTCAACCACCACTGAAGATCCTTTTTGCATGTGTTTGTGATAATTATGAGATGAGACATTGGGAGCTCTTGGTAAGACCACTGAGTGAACAGCAGCCACTGTAGAATCTGCATGTGCATGCGACCCAAAGGTATCACTAATATTGCAGTTGCTATCATGCCTAACAGCTTTAGCACTTCTGATGCTGGAGCCTTGTCTTTGGATATGATGTTATGGACCTGCTGATGAAGTAGTAAAACTCTTTCTGCTGGAAGTTTTAAAGTGGTAGTGGTGGTGGCCAATTCTGCTCCGATAAAAATGATATGTTGCAATGGCGACAAGACAGATTTTTCTGAATTTATTGTAATGCCCAGGTGATTGCAGAGAGTAAGAGGGGTGTCCCTGGCTTGTATTAGCTGATGCCTGGTGGTGGCAGTGAGGAGCCAATTGTCTAAGTATAGCAACACCTGGAATCCTAAACACCTCAGGTGAGCCATGACCACTGCCATACATTTGGTGAACACTCTGGGGGCTGTAGTGAGACCAAAGGGCAGGACTCAAAACGGGTAATGATTGGCTCTCAGCCCAAAGCACATATGATCCCTGGATGATCTGGCCATTTTTATATGGTAGTACATATCCTGTAGATCTATTGAGCACATCCAACTGTCTTTCCCTAAAAAGGTAAGTATCGATTGAAGCGTGACCATCCGGAATGTCTCTTTCTTGACAGATCTGTTTAGTCTGCTGAGGTCCAAAATAGGTCTCCAGTCCCCTGTCTTTTTTGGAACTAAAAAGAATCTTGAGTAAGTTCTGTATCCTGTTTGGTCTGCTGGGACTGGTTGGATGACTCTTTTTCTTAGCAACATTTGGACCTCTAGTGTTACTTGTTCCCTGTAACTGGGTGGAACATCTGGGATTTTTGTTGTCAATGGAGGGGGAGTGGCAAAAGGAATGAAATATCCTCTGGAAGCTATACTTTGTACCCAGTTGTCGTTTGTTATTTTGAGCCAGGCATCTGGATACAAAGATAAGTGACCCCAGACTGCCTCCAGTGCAGGACAGTCGGGCCTCCTTTCAGAAGCACTGGTAGGGCTTCCCAAAGAACTGGTCTCTGTTACCCTGATTTTGCAGACCCCCCTCTGCCATGAGGGCAACGTCTTCTATTATTGCGCCCTCTTCTGCCCCTGGAGGGGGTTTCACCACGTGTGTTCAGAAAGGCTCCTTGGGCTTTTTGGAACCACATCTTTCCTCCCTTTTGACCCTTGTGGTAGGGTCTGGTAGGGGTGGAAAAATGGACTCCGATGGCAGACAGAGTCTTTCCTTCCTGCTCACACCTGCTCAAAGTTTCCTTAACATTAGGCCTGAGAAGGGATGAGCCATCAAAAGGGGTGTTGACAAAGGATGACTTAAAGGGCCCCACAAAGGAACACAAGCGCATCCAGGAATGTCTCCTAAGAGCAATTCCTATACCTGCTACCCTACTCATTCCATCAGCTGCATATGAAATGAGACGCATGGACGAATTCACTATGGAATTGAGGGTAGCAAGCTGGGAGGTGACTTTGTCTGAAGCTCCTTCAGCTACTGTACCCTGAAGAATATCTCCAAGCTCTTTAAGGAGGTTTCTTTGTAGTCTCATAAAATGAGTGAGATAGTTCAGTGAACACATGACAAAAGTCACTGAACTGTATGTGCACTTCCCATATCTATCCATGATCTTAGAGTCTCTGTTAGGAGGATGGATAGAGGAAGAAGTTTCTGACATCTCCTTTTTGGTGGCTGCCGCCACCACCATGGCATCAACTGGCACTCCCTTGGTGAGGAAAGACTTTTCCTGGGGGCAGAAATGAATTTATTGGGCCTCCTAGGGACAGGCTCCATGGTATCTGGAGACTCCCACACCCTTCATGTGACCAGCTCCATGAGCTCATCGAAGGGCAGAATTACCCAAGAGGTAGAGGATTGAAACCCGACAGCCTTCAGGACAGCCAACTCATCTTCAGTAGGATTGTTGGACTTCCAGCCACCCCTTTGCCTAAGGTTTTCTAATATATCAGTAAATGAGATATCTTCAGAGGGGGACCGTGGGGACCCTTCCGATTCATCTAAGTTGGTATCAGATGTGAAAGACTCCTGTGGGGAGTCTAGGTGCTTCCTCTTACAGATTCTCTTCCTGGGAACCTCATCAGTGGGAACTTCTGGTGAGGTCTCGGAAGAGCATGGGCCACCTAATGGGGCTTCCTGAGGCTCAGGGTCTCTATGCTTAGAAAGGATCTGTGAAGCAGAAGTGGACACAGGCACTTTTTGGGAGGAGGTAGTTGGACCTGAAGTTGTAGATGTCTTGGGGGACATCACTCTCCTCTTGGCTTCAAAGGCACCTCTGCTCCAATGAGAAGGGACCACTGGATCCAAAGAAACCACCGTTCCTCTCAGCACCAACACAGTGGGCACTGAACCAGAGGTAGGAGCCAAACTCATCTGAGCCAAGGCCCCGAGAGGCAAAGTCAGAACCGACAGGTCAGTCCGACTATCCTCCCTGGACCTGACAGGCAAGTGTCGGCTAATAGAATCTTTGATAGGCACCGAGAAAGTCTGAGTAAACTGAACCAATGGCACTGGAACAGGTATCAGCTCTGAAGGCTCAACAATCATCAGATCCAACTCCTCCAGCTCTGAAAGATTGGTATGACTAGGAGGAGGAAAAGAAGTTGATGGCATTGAGTTTTAGGCTCTGAAACCACATGGGTTGGCGCCAACAAAAATTTAGTGAATGCCAGTGCCTGTAGCAGCTTCTGCACCACGCGATCCACATCCAAATCAGACAGGCTAATCGGAGACCGAGATGAATGAATGGATGGAGGCACTGACTGAAGAATAGGTGACTTTAGTACTTCTGATACTGGTTCCAGAACAGGGGACCGTCTCCAAAAAGACAGGACGCTTGACTCTGAAAGCTGTGAAGCTGGCGTTGATGGGTTTTTTTTGGTTTTGTCATATGAGAAGAGGTCTTAGAAGACTTTGAAGACTGGCTAGATTTATCCTGGTCACTCAAAGCTTCCTGGAATGAAGATTTTAGAAGTCCTCTGTCTATAAGTTTTCTTTTTCTCTCATGAAGGACTCTAGAGGAAAAAGAATGGCAAATGGAGCAGCTTTCTTGCAAGTGCAAGGCTCCAAGATAATACACACAATTAACGTGACTATTTGTACAGACATCTTTTGTCCACATTTTGGACACTTTTTAAAGCCAGACTTAGGATGGTTGTCTTTCTCCTGGTCAGCCATAATAAGAACCACAGTATCAAAAATTCTACTATACAATACTAGAATGTAGTTTTAAGAGAATACCCAAACACACACACACAAATTTAGAAAGTTTTTAAGAACGTTTTTTTAAGAAAAGCTATACTTGCCCGACCTGTGTTTGGAAACCTCCACTCTATTGTAGCGGCAAACTAGATCTGAGGTAACTCTGGGTGCATCATGGGATAGGGACTTAGCCTTGAGCTGTCTGAAGACCTCGAGCTTTGTAGTAGGCCGACTAGGAGCCGAGGATCATCTCCGAACCTATCTGTAAAAATGAACGGTGAGATAAAACAACTTCACATTTCAAGTTCTCACGGCTCACTCAGTTTTTGCCAACATAGAAGCCTGAGCACGACAAATAACTAGCGAAATAGACCACTCCAGTAGTACCACAGTTGCATTTACCCCAACATTATAATACCCTGGGGTAAAAAGAGACTGTAATTTTGACCTGATCCAAAATAAATCACCATTAAGAACATCTTCCACACTTGGACATACCCATAGCTGTAGCAACATAATCAAAAAATTCTTTGCTATCAGTTTTCAAAATAAATTTCAGATTTTTTCTGCATTTGCAAACAAAGATGGGTTCATTTCCAACTTTCTCAGTTAAATGTGGGGGACCAAAAACAAAGGTCTAATTCTTTGTTATAGCTTTTCATCTCACTTTCTCTGTCTCCAAAAGACAATACCATGGCTCTTCAATAATCCCCCACCTCTTCTTTTTTATTGCTAAAAAATACATTTTGGGCACCATTGATGTAAGGTATTTATTCCTTGTGATCACCTGTATTGGCATTGTTCTAATGATGTTCCTGATTAGAGGAATGAAAGCACTAAACAATAACATATTTTTTTTTTCTAACGTGAAGAGTATTTATGTGAAGTATTCTTTGCTATTAAGCAAAAATGCCCTGAAGGGGCCTTGCATGATAGCCATATCATGACTGGTTCTCTCCTCACTGGACAACCCATTGGGTTGATTACACAGTGGTGAGCTAAATGGTTGGTGGGTGCCGGAGAAGCAAAAGAATCCAAATTATCATCCCCTGGAACTGGAGATTTCTTCTTACATTACAATAGTTATGTTCATGGAGGCAGTCCACCCTGTGAATCAGATGTAGGACACAAGTTGGTTCAAGTCTTGTACTGATGGATGCGTGACTCAATGGATGGTCCATGGCCCTCCATGAAAAAATCATGGTATAGTGCACATGAGGATGGAATGCTGCACATTTTGATAGTGCAACAAGAACTCTCAAGAGAGGAATGGTATTATGCTGCTGAAAGTAAGGCATATCAAGACTGGGAGCATTATATGGCAAGCTGTACCCCAGGTGCCCTGCAACAGAGCACTGCACAGCAATGTATTTGCAAATGTACTACAGATCAATTATATAATGAGGATTTGAACAAAAGGACATGCTAGCAGCAGCTTCAGAGCAGTGGAAATGAGAAATATGAACTATGAATGCACACACACACACACACACACACACACACACACACACACACACACACACACACACACACACACACACACCAGCACTCAGATTTGTGCACACATCCACACACAATGTTTGTCAGTGTGTCTGTCGGACTTTATGCATGTGGGTAGTTGTTGTGGTATAGTGGCTGCTTAATGTATGAAAATTTATATGTAGTACATTAAAATGTACAAAATGCTACAGATATTCTATATAATAGGGTACAGAATATGATGGAGGCATATATATATATACAGATATACTAGAGTAAATATAGCACATTTACTAGTTAAGGTAATGTGAAGCTCATAATATAAAACATCTAAGTAAGAAACCAGGTTGAAAGCACAAAACATCATAATGTTTTCATCTTGCAAAGACAGACTGATGCCTGGAGTAGAGATTTTATGTAACTTTGCTGTGGATTGAACCTGTTAAAACTATAAAGGGGTTGTGTGGAGAACTGCAGATATAGAGTAGAACTGAAAACTGTAGATATACTGAAGTGTTGGCAATCTCTGGGCCTGCAGTTGGACAAAACTCTGCATAATCGCACGTTATGAACTGTAAGTTATTTGACAAACTGTAAGTAACTGAATCGAGCTGTGAGTTACTTAAGCAGCTACGTTATGTGAAATTTTTACTGTTAATGATTGAATTATTACATTTTTGCCACTGTAAATAAAGAACTTTACATTTTGTCACTCTAAATAAACTTCAGTTAAACCCAAGTCAAGTGTTTTCAGGTTGCTGTCTTTCTACACTGGTAGATAATGCAGGAAAAACATTTGACAGTGGTTTGATACCAAATTACCCAGATTTTGTCACTGCTTCACAGCCTATATGTGCAATCTTTTTCAGTTAAAATTTTCCAGCCAGGGGGCATGGCCAGGATGAGACTAGGATATAAGCATTTTTCTTCTGCTCTGCTACTACATATATTTCTGACAGAAAAAGTTATTTCTAAATAATCCTAAACAATTCAGTTAAGTGAATTGTGATAAACATTGGTGTTCTAAAGGATTACTGTATATTAAATTTTTTCTTAAAATTCAACTTTTTTCCTGTCAGAATCTGCAAGAGAAAATGTCTTCACTGTATCTTGCAGCACCATGAGTTATACAAAGGCAGTATCTCAAGACTCTGTAATCAATTACTGACTAATGTTCAAGAATTGTCTTTGAAAATAGAATGGACACCAAAACAGATGACTTTAAGAAAAATTGTTCTAAACAAATGGAACAAATTAATGAAGCTCTGCAGTTACAGAGAAACCAGATTTATGGTACTGAAGACTCCTTGAATGATATAGAAGGAACACTAAGTGAAGAGAACAATACTGAATTCCTGTTAAAACAGAGCAACTTTTTTACTAGCTAAAATAGATTACCTTGAGAACAGGTCCCATAGGAACAACATTCATATATTTGGTCTACCAGAAGGAACACAAGGCAACATTATGGTTAATTTCTTGTCTACCTGTCTCCTTAAAACTTTAGATTTGTGTTAAGCTCTATCTCTTTTGGTATAGACACAGCACACAGATCCTTGGTTAATCCTGTATTAAAGTGCAGCACTTCCCAGAGGTCCATCATGGTTAAAATTATTTCATCTCAGGATAAAGAACTAGTACTCAAAACTGCCTGGGCTAAATCAACACTTAAAGCAGAAGGAAATATTATTTGTTTTGATAATGACTATTTAGCAACGGTAATGTCTGAAAGGAAACAATTGCTTCCTCTTATTAGAGAACTTAAGAAAAAGTAGATAAAAGTACATTTATTGTTCCCAGCCAGACTGAAGATTTTCCTTTCTAATGAGGTTAAATTCTTTGAAGATCTTGACCTTGTATTATCTTGTCTACAAACTAACTATTTTTGAACAAACAGAGAATATGGACTGGTCCACTATATCCTTAAAAAGACAAATGGAGACAAATGGAAATAAGACAAATTTGAGAAAAAAAGAAATTAAGGGGAAAATAAAGAACTTTCCTTTTCCCTTTTCTTTATTCACAAAGGAAATAAGATGTCAAGGATTTTTTCTTTTTATGTAAACAAGCATAGTTTTACTTCTTTACATATTTTTGCCTGCAAAACATGAAATGACAACATGCTGAACAATACCATAAATAGGAATCAGAAAATCAACAAGCAGTGCACTAATTTAAGGTAATTCAATTCCTTTTTTTCTGTCTTATGCTTGGCTAATTTACAGATAAGTAAGAATCATTTTTAATAAGTCATGACAAAATATTATTTGTTTCCCTTAAATGATGCATAGAGCATTTATAATAGTATATAATCTGAAGGGTTGTATACAGAATTGCTTCCTCAGAAACTAATGCATACTTTATAACTGAAGTAGAAAATAGCTGCAGTATAACACATAGCTGAATTTAAAGTTGTTTAATTCATATAAACTGCAGTTACCTACTAAATGGAAACACACTATGAGTGACATCTCATACTTTCTTGTTATAAAAAGGAAAAGACATTAACTGTGTTAAATTAAAACTGCTACTTAAATGGTATACTAAAAGAAATGACAGATAAACATCTTCACCTAAGTATGGAAGCAACTCAATGTAATCATTAACTACAGTAACATTAGAAAAGCTGTCTGTGTTCCTAGTGTATAGATTTAGATAACATGTTACTGTTCTATTTAATACAATGATTTATGATGTGCTGGATTGGGGGAGGGGTGATTACAATTGCTATGGATGTGTGTTCTGATGTTATTTAACAGTGGAGAGACTAAAGTTTTAAATGGCTTTGAAATAGTCTCGATATATAGATGAAATGTTCAGGTTCAATATAAAAGATATGGAAATTGTGACTGATGGGTTGTCTGAATGTGAGGTGCTTCTGTGGTAGTTAGATATGAAGCCCCACTCTCCATAGCTTCAGCTTTTTTTTACTTCATTTAGAACACATGAAGCTTTCTCTGATAAACAGCTAGAGTTCAGTTGGAATTCCCACCTAAACAAGAGAATAGAGCTGTTAGTGTTCAGAGACTCTGATAGGCAGCTTTAGAATGTTAATTTGAATAAAAGGTGAAACCTTTTAAATACACATTAGCTCAAATTTTACTGCAGCTATAGTTAGACATATAAACTGGCATTGAAGAAAGGAAACTATAATGTTACACATACTGTGAAATATTTTAGAATACGCATAAGCAAATATATTTAAAAGCAAGCATTTGAAATTTGATAGTAGTTGTCAATGAATGGTAAAACTAATATATATATATATATATATATATATATATAATGTTATAATGTTTAGAGCTTCATTATTAGAGGCTTGACATACATGATGCAAATGTTGTCAATGCACTTAAAAGTCTCATACATAAAGCAATGAAGCAATAAACTGTATACTTGACAGAAATAACATAGGAGGTTTTAATCTACAGTAATAAATCACTGAATATAAACAAATAATGAAATATTGTTTAAACATTGTAGAACACCTATTCATTTACTTTAATATAATCTTACAAAAGGGGAATAGAAGGGTCTAAAAGTACATTGGTCTTAAGGTGAGACACACCACAAATATTTTAAATTGCCATGCAGCAATCTTTCATATTTTATACAATTAGTTGATGAATTTCAAAACTATGCATACATAAGGAACAATAATATGAGATGTAAGCATATCTTACTTTAACACATTAAAGAACACATAAAACTGGAGAATGTATATGTTAAATAACAAGTTAAGATGTGAAATAATTCTTCTACTATTATATATTAACAATGCTTTAAAGGATACAGGTTCATTTTTATTTTACTGTTATGACATCATATGTGATTGTAGTAGAGTAGACTTTTTTGTCAGAGTATTGGATGGATGTGTTTGTTTGGATGGTTAGACTAGTCAAGCAAGGAGTATTAGACTCCATGGGGGAAGAGATATTTTTAAAAGCAAATATTTAATGATATTTATATGTTTTAGCTTTTTTGAGTGCCCACAATAGTAACTATTTTATGTCTAACCAAACTTTCAAATGTTAATGTTCACATGATGATTACTAAGCAGCTCTTTACTAACACAGTGTCATTGTCTGTGAGAAGTACATGTATATTTTTGATCAGCAGGACAAATGGCATTTATTAATTGTATTTCCATAAATGTCAATGGATTAAATAACGGATGCAAGAGGGGTAGCTTAAACAGATATTTGAAGTTGTTTAATTCTTAAGCTATTCTTTACAAGAAACACACTTATTAACAGAAGACACAGACAGGCTAAATACTAAAAACTACACTATATTATCAAGTTCACAATATAATCAAAAAAGGAGGATTGCTATATTATGGAGAAAGTCACTGCCTATGCCTTTGGTTATAGAAACATATCAAGATGATAAAGGTATTGCTTTGTACCTTAACTATAAAGTATAATAAGAGGATATTAACTGTTATTAACTTGTATTGGATTCCTAGAATAGGAGTTAAAACAGTTGACCAACATCTAGAACAAGTAATTCAAAACTCAAAAGGCAATATCATTTTATCAGGAGACTTTAATTGTATATTGTCACCAAGTGATACTAACACAATAGGTAAAAGGAGAATACAGACATCTGCAAAGGCATTGTTAAAATTTACTGAATTCTTTCATCTTAGAGACATAAATGAATTTTCAGAACAAAATTCATTATTTTTTACCCATTATTCCCATAGACATGGAACACAATCCAGAACTGACAGAGTTTATGTCTCTAATGACCTGACTGATATACTAGGCAAAGTCCAAACAGTAACATGTCTCCTTTTAGATCACTATGGAATTACCTTTGAGCTGCTTTTGAAATCTAGTAATAATGTTAAAATCAGAATATTACCAGCATATATAGTGCACTAAAAGCATATCTTTTTGGTAGAGTCACTAATTGGTTATCAAATAAAAAAACAATGGAACAAATAATTACATGAAATAGAAGAAAAAACTTGATAAGTTAAAATTAGAAAATCAGACAAATAAAAATAATAATGCAGAAGAGATTAATAAGCTGAACAATAAATACTTGGAAATCTTAAACCATAAAACTAAAATCAACCTTGAGAAGTTTAAGATGACTAATGTCTCTATTAACCCAAAATCTAGGCACAATTTAGGCACTAAAACAATATTATTCAGTAAGTCCAATCACATAAAAGAGGTCTACTCACATCAAAAGAAAAGAAAAGTAATAGAAATAGAAGATATTCTAAAGGAATTCAGAGATTATTATAATAAAATCAATCAAAATAAAATATTAATAGACCCAGAAGAAATAATGAAAATATTTATCAAAAAAACATAAAAACTAAACTATCTGATGACCAAACGAAATTAATTGACAAAGGAGTCTCTATGTCTGAACTTCAAACTCAAATTTCTAAACTGAAACCTAATAAAGCACCAGGTAATGATGGGATTATATATGAACTTTATAAGCTGTTACCCAAAGAAGCCCTAGACATACTACACAAGGTTTTTTTTTTCTATAGTCAAGGACCTAATGAACCTAAACAACTAAAATGATTATCTTGCCAAAAGTCTTATATATTATATAATCACTATCATTACCCCCCCCCACACACACACACACACACACACACACACAGTCGTATTAAAGAATTTAACACTTTAATTGTGAGATTTCTCTGGTATCCCAAATAAACCAAGAATTGCTTTACATCATACTGGGCAGCAGGAGGGATAGGGCTACCAGATCTAGAATTATAATATTATCATCAATTATAAAAACAATATATCTTTAGAGTAATAATACTTACACAGCTAGGTGGAAGAGTTTTTAGGAAATCTTTTTATAAACTCTAAACATAATAGATATATAGTTATAACAGATATTCTAATAATCTAATATAAATGGCAGTCTTCATTGTTCATTAAAGGATTACTTTAATGGGAAAAGTCACCAAACAAGTGACTCCTATTTCATTTCTACTATATTAAACACTTTTAAAAATTGTATGTATAGAAACCTGGTATATAAAGCATGGACCTTCCTTATATTTCTTATGGCATATACCCACAATAGCATCTCCATCTCAAAGTTAGAAACAATGATCTCATTTAAAGGGAAACATCTGCTATATTGGTTTCAATAAATGAAAGCTGAAAAGCTACATTCTGTTGATTATATTAAGAACAAATATACATTAAAGACATGTGACTAGATATACAATCCTACAGATAACATGTAGAAGGGGAAATTAAGTTAATGCAACCAAGGATAAGAGACTATAGCACAAAATTAATTGAATATCTAATATTCTTAATGCAACAAAACACATTGGGACAGGGTCTCTTATCTGAATTATATAGAGTTGTGAGGAGAGAAACAAAAAGTTGCAATGACAATTATTGGAACTATTTTATCAAAGTTAATAACAGACCTCAGAGTGAAGAAGATAAAAATGAATTCTAATATTTTCTAAACATACAACTTCATCTCTTAGATGGAAACTCTTTACTTGGAAATATTTCTTCACACCAAATAAAACTGAATTGATGTTGAAGCAGAAACAAGTTTGTTGGAGATGTAAACAAGAACTTAAAGCAGATTGGCAACACATGTTCTTTGACTGTACTATCTTACCACCTTATTAGAATAAATTCACAAAACAAAAAGCTGAAACCACAATTAGGTAACGGATGTATGAAGCACACTAAACAGAAGCCAATGCATGAAGTACATGAAAATACTTCTTTTAATGAACCATTAAAAGCACAAACACATTCACATTAAGCGCTTTCATCCACATTAAGGTGGACTTCATCAGAGTGCATAACAACTGTTCATTTAAATATTTAAAAACCTCTTGATGCCTAAAGTCACTCCAATTTAAAGTGACCCAGTGCCCATTTAAACAATTCATATGATCACATACAAAAATGCAAACTTCCTATCCATTCATCAATGAAGTTCATTAAATAATAATCAATATAAATAAAATCTATACTAAAAATAGTAAATATAATATATCCACTTAAAATGTATAGTATTACATGCATAAATGTATGTGTTAATTAATAAATAAATAAATAAAATTGATATGAGAAGCTGAGACATAATGACCAGTACATTTCATTGAAATATAAAAACAATTATATCTAACCATATAATACTATATGGCGTACTCATGAAATTCCTGACCTGCATGAAATATAAATATAAATATAAGTGAAAAATATAAATGTAAATATAAAAATAAAATAAAAAAAAATATATATATATATATATATATATATAATGTGGTGTGTCATCCTAACTAGACTAATATAGTTGCAAAATAGGCTTTATGATAATATTCTCATTAAGTCATGGTTCTCTAGCGGCATCAGTTAGTATTTGCCACATAATTTCTCTCTTACCCAGGAGAGCCCTAATGTTACCACCACGTGGGCCTACTGTAACTTGATCAATGATTGCAAACTTAAATATATGAGTGTCTCCATGTTTTACTATATGTCCATATAATGCATTATTCACGTCCTTAGTTCTAATACTACATAGGTGATTATAAATTCTCTTTTTAAATTGTCGTTCTGTCTTACCTATATAGTAACCAGGACATGATATGCATTTAGCTAAGTATATGACATATCTACTGTTGCAATTGCTATGCCTAAAATGTATTCACTAGTCCTATTGATATTCTCTAAAGTCACCCCATCTATATCCAATATCGCATAACATTGTCTACAACAACCACATTTTCTAGTATGTTTACTCTGATCCTTTCTACTTCCTAATATGGGTCCAGTCTCTAGTTTCTTCTTTATGTTAGCTCCCATTTTATGGACAAATATTGTTGCCTCACCTATTGCTTTCTTTATCTCTTGATCTACCACTAATATATTCCAATTCTTCCTCACTACATTTTTTATATATTTAACATATGGAGAGTATTCCAGGACACAAGCTCTATTGTATTGCTTAATGGTACACTTCTCAACTGTTCCCTGATTCTTATCCAGTTCTTTACCTAATAAAAGGGGGATATTTCTTTCCTCATTCACCTACTACATAATTAGTAACACATTATTCAACATAGATATGGGATAACCCCTAGAAATAAACATAGTTTTAATGTTATTAACTTAATCTATCATATCTTGCAAATAGATGTCATACAGGCAGGTCTAATACATTATCCCTTATATATATATATATATATATATATATATATATATATATATATATATATATATATATGTTCTTCATCATGTTCCTAGGGTGGTTACTAGTGTATTCCAAGTAACTATTTGAAAAGCTACTTTTCCTAAATATTCTAGACTGAAAACCACAACTAGAATTAGAAATATATGTGTCCAAATAAAATATACCTTCAGAACTACAAGTAAAAGTAAATTTTAAAAATGTACTAGTATTATTCAAAAAGTCTATAAATGGCCGAATACTCTCCATAGATCCATCCCATAAAATAAATATATCACCCAGGAAACTGGAGTAATAGGCCACATGTTTGTAGTAACTACTACAAAATAACCTAGTAGTTTCCCATTCCAGCAAAACCAGGTTGGCGAAAATGGGGGCGCAATCTGCCCCCATAGCCACCCCCCTGGTTTGTCTGAAATTCTCCCCTTCAAAATGTATGTAGTTCAGTTCAAGTCTGTATTAAGACTGTAGGGGAGGGAGTACAGTTAAACACTTCCTGGCTGGAATATACCTAAAATAAAAATGAGAGGGGGAGGGGGAAGCAGCAATTTGACACCCCAGTAAGGACATCTAGTCCTGAATATATTCTAAGTAAAAATAAGAAGGGGGAACAACAGCCTAGCAGTTAAAAATAAATATTTCTGATAAAGAAAAGGGGATATGTTTAGAAACTTTAAAATAAAAGGAGATCTGGTTTTGACTGGAAAGGATAGAAAAATGTGTGTGCTACAAGAAAACCATATTGTTAATGTAAAGAAAGAAGTACGTGCAGAAACTGAAATGGAAGAAACCTTGGTGGATGACTGGAACCTTGTTATACGATTCCAGTTAATAAACTAGTGAAACATGCCTGTATGGAAACAAAAGGGGAGACATCATTAGCAATAAATTCCCAAATAAAAAAGGAATCTAAACAAAATCATTAGTTTCCATCTGTAATGCCATAGCAGATGGCTACTCAGAAGTAGGACTTTCAACAAAATTTATTTTATTTATTTAACATTTGTTTACCGGGAAAGTCGAACTGGGTCAGAGGCCATTTTCAGTGTTGGCCTGGGGAGAAAAGCTCCACAGACAGTTAGCATAATTACATTGATTATTTTAACTCGTACACTTTAGAATAGGGCACTTTGATTATATCACAAAATTCCCACTGAAGAAAAGAGACATTTATACAAGCAATAGTTTAAAATCATCTTGCACAGAGGATACAAACCTAAATTACATTGCTTATGCTAAGTTATATACATTAGAATTGGACATTTTGAAATACCATAAAGTTCACAGTGGTGGAAAGGACAGACATTTATACATCCAATAGTATACAACCATCTTGCACAGAAGATACTGACATAAGATTGACACGTGGGGAGTATATCCAAGAGACAAGAGAACTTTACAAATTGGAAACTGTTAAAAGAGTGAATGGGTAGTGATGTGTGGGGGAATATAATAGCAAAAATGAGTAACTATAATTCCATATGATGGGCATTAATTGAAGAAATACTGGTAGGGAAGCTAATAGATAGGAAAAATGATTTAACCAGGGCTAGTATATGGGCAAAGCCAGTTGTTATTCAGATGACTCCTAAGCAGTTTTTTTTTAAATGAATTGGGTTTGCAGTAGTAATGATAGGTTGAGGGAGAGTGTTCCAAATTTTAGAAATATAGATGGAGTAGAGAGAGAGCCACTGGCACAATTGTTAGATTTTGTGATTTGTACATGAGTGTTGCTGTAGGGTTGTGGTAGATTTTGGAGGGCAGGGGAGTTATCTGGTTGGTGGATTAGTCTATGGGCAGTGGTGAGCTGTGAGTAGGTTAAATAGTGGGGTAATGCTAACCGGTTTAATTGTTGCAGGGCAGAGCAGTGGTAGGATCTATGTGGGGAGTTTGTTGCAAATTTAGCTATTTTATTGTAGCATGCATCAAGTTTCAGTAGATCTGTTTTCTTTAGGTTAGTGAAGATAGGTGAAGTATATAGCAGGGTAGACAGAAAGTGGGTTCAGGCAGTTGCTTGTCTTGTGTTTGTGAGGAATGGTTTGATTCTGTACAGTGTTCCTAATTTCATATGTATTTTTCTGATAGTTTGTGATTGGTGTTTGCTGATTTTCATATTATTGTCGATTATAACACCTAGCAGTTTTGTTTACGATACTGTAGCAATTGTGGTATTTTTGGAAGAGCATATTTGAAACAGTGATGAGAAACCTATGGATTTGTTGGGCCAAAAGAGCATAAGTTTAGTTTTACATGGATTAAGAATCAGTTGTGAGTTAAAGAGCCAGGATTCAACAGCTGATAGAGACTGTTGTGTAGTTACTTGAAGTTGTTATAGGGTCGGTAGGGTCTATATTAGAAGCACAAAAGTGCTTTTGAGTGAACACGTAAAGAGCAACACATATTCATCAAACCGCATTTAAGCGATTCGATGAATATGTCACAGGGCAAGGAGGTAGTTGGCCAACTACATGGAGTTTCGTTTTCCTTCGCTATAGTGCAGTCTCAGAGTTGGTATTTAGTTAGGGGTGTGTGGGGGGGCAGAGCCCCCCATGTTGGGGTATGTGGGGGGTGAAGCCCCCCCCCCCACCTGATAATGGTTTTTAATTTTTATTTTTTCCGAATGGCCATGCGAATTTTTTCACTAGGAAAAAATTTGATCTTGTGGCCATTTGTTATTTACAGATTTTGTGTATTATGTGTCAACTTTTATGTAGTTGCACATATGGGCTTTCGTTGTTATGATATAGACCCAGGTGGGTGCCATACAGATGAGAGTAGAGTCATCTGCGTACTGAACAATGGAGGTAAGATGTGTAGCAGTATGAAGTCCGTTGGTGAAAATACTAAACAGAAGAGGACCTAGAATTAAGCCCTGGGGGGCCCACTGTGACAGGCAAAAGAGAAAAGAGATCTTGGTGCTACTTAACAGCTTGTTGACAACCAGTTAGATAGTTATGTTATCGTGCAATACATGAATGACTGAATTTTAGGGTAGATAGTTCAGTGAGGAATTTCTGCTAGGAGATGGTACTGAAAGCTTTAGAGAGGTCCAGGAAAATAGAAGATGCTAGTTTATCTTCATATCTATATTGGTTGATTGTAATTATAAAACTTAGAGGGGCATTTGTGGTACTATGATTGAGGTAGAAACCATGCTGTGTTTTAGATAGGAGATTCTTAGATAAGAGGTCGTTCATGGGCTGGGTATGAATACACTTTTCTAGTACTTTGGCTAAGGGAGATAAAATTGCTGTGGGTCTGTAATTGGAGTGCTTTGTAGAGTTCCATAAAGATGCAGAGTAATTGTGTATGATATTTTCCAAATTGCTGGTATGTAGTGTTCTGAGACTGAGCAGTTAATCAGGATGGAGACTGGATAGGAGATGGCAACAGCTGCTAATTTCAGGAATTCTGCAGGTAAGTTGTCTGCAGTAAGGGTTGTAGGTTTGAGCTTGCTAAGCAATTTTTATGGTATTTGTTTGGATAGGATTAAAGGAGAAAGTATTATTATCTTCCTTAGATAGTGTTGGGATAGTTAGAGGAGAATTGCTGTAGTTCTTAGAAAGTGATAGCATAGAATTTGTAAAGAATGTGTTGAATTGTGTAGCTATGCTGTCATTATTTCTTGTGGCTGACAGGGTTGGTGCCGAAGGTTGGCTGGTCTGAAGAAGTTTTTTATTGCAGACCAGACTTTTTGTGTGTTGTTATGGTGTTTTTGCTGAACTTCACTATAGTAGTTTTTTTATCTAGTTTGATCTGGGTTTTGGCTTTGTTTCTAAGCTGTTGATAGTGACCTAGGTTGACCTTTACTGATATGCCAAAGTACCCAGGCTTTATCTCTTAATTTAAGTAGTTGTTTGGTGTCTGCTGATAACCAAGGAGCATAGTTTGATTTTACTATTATAGTACGGCATGGTGCTAGTTTATTTAATATGTCTAGGAAAGTGGTAATTAAATTAGCCCACAGCAGTATCTAGGGTTAATGTTTCAAGTGGGACCAGTTACAGATTTGCAGGATGGAGATGAAGGTCTGAGCATTAAAGTTTTTTTTTATTACAAGTTTGGCAGTAGGTAATGTTTCTGTGGGGGTGAAGACGCTGTCTAAGTAGGTATGTTGGGAGGTGATTACTAATGCTATCAGGAAGGCAACCTGAGTGATAAGCATGGCATGGTTTATTTGTTAAAATCAAATCTAGAATAAATTGCATTTTGGTGCTTTCGTCTATGTTGCTAGCACATTCCATGATTTGGGTAAAGCTGTGCAAGTTAATGAAATTAGTGGAGGTTTCAGAGTTGTAAGAGAACCAGTCAGTGTTAATATCACCCATATTAATGGCTTCTTGACAAAATGTTAAGGATGCCCAGTGGAGAATTCCCTCAGTTATAAATATGTTATTGCCAGGAGAGATATAAATACCTATGATGGTTATGTATTTACTGGGGTTTATTTCAAGTTTACTGAATAATATCTCACTGTTATTGAAACGTGGGATGCTTGGCTCTAATAGTTCTAGTTTGAGATTGTTTTTATAAATAATGACTATTCCACCTCCATGTTTTTTTTTTCTGTCAAACATATGTATGTTATAACCTGAAGGGGGGATTTCATTGTTGTTTATTTCTGATTTCAGCCGGGTTTCTGTTAGTACTGTGATATCGGGGGAGTAGTGAGAGAGATTACAATGAAGTTCATGTATCTTATTGACTATGCTTCTGAGGTTCATGTTAAGGAGTAGAAGACTTGATCCTTTAGAAGTATTTATTGTACAGTTGGACTGTAAAAAAGGGGAGCTGGGGAGCTGATGTAATTTAGGCTTGGGCCCAGGACTTGGGTGAATAATGCCAGTGAGTTTTATATGGGATATAAAGACTATTCGATATTTTAAGAGTTTTGTTATGAGTTTGTTATACTTGAGAAAACTGTGGGATGAGGAAAATAGTTGTAGATATCTGCCATGTTGTTTAGCTTGGCCAAATATGATCATTTGCAATTTTGCTTTATGATCATATGGCCTTTCACTGCAGTGCAGGTTTGAAGCTATGTTTATGATGAATAGCTGGTTGGGGTACATTTTGTTCAATTGCTAAACACAGATGCCAATTTATGTACATACTTGTTTTTTCTTTGCGTGTATGTCGACTTAATTTTTGTGCAGATTCACATCTGGGTTGAACCTGAAAATAGCCCACAAGGGTTAATATTCTACCCTGGTTAACAAACTAATAAATAAAGAAAGAAAGTTATTTCAACAAAATGCTATTTTTTGTAATGCATGAATGTAATAGCTATTTTCAGGGGCATGCAGTGAAGATTTGCTTGCTCTGATATGCATGCAATCCATGTATTATAGCCCATGTACTTGCTTCTCTCTTTTCATTTATCAGTGCTTTCCTTTAACGAGTAGTACATGTATATAGTTCCAGTGCTTATTTGGCATTACTGAGTTCTTAACATGCCAGCTGCACTTGTTGTTTGACTGCTGCCCTGTACTTTTAAATGCATGCACATAATTAGCATTCATATGACTGATGTCTCCACTGAAGCCTGTTTGACTGAAGCTGTCAAACCTGACCAGTTTCTAACAAAAGGAGGAATTTGTTACTACATGGTTTAGCAGCATTAAAGGTAGCTATATCAGAAACTGCAAAAATGCACAACCCTCCCACACCAGGGTATGGTCAGCAAAGACTCATACACACAAGAAAAGCATTTTATTAAAAGTGTATTCAGACTATTAGGCTTGACTAAATGAGCTTAAGTGAAGTGGTCATCAACAGGACATGTCATAGCTATAGAATTTTTGTTTGGCAATACTTGATTAAAGCATGTCTCTTTACTGTTCTCTATAGTTATGGAATGCAAGTGTTAATGAATATTTGGTGACTCATTTGTGCTAACCCATTGATCTGAGTGCTCTGTTACCTTGGTAATAACTAATTACATTGCATTTGCATGTTTACTGCTTCTGGCCTGACAGAGCCATGGTTGAACTGAATTCTGTGTGGACTAGTCCTTCATCCAAGCTAAAAAATATAATATAAATAAATATTCCAAACTGGCAGGTGTTATATGGCCAAGCCAATATACTGCTGTTTTCTTGTTTGCTATTTTTATTAACTAGAAGACAGTGTTTTTCTAATTCAGATTCAGGGTAATTTTTACCACTTTAACTGGTAATAATGAATTATTACATTTTTTTAGCTGAGACTGTGCAGAAGAGGAAAAAAACCTGACTGTGACATCAACAACTTGAATAAAAGAGGAAGTCTCAGGTGCTAAAAGTGGAAAATGAAGAAATGAGAAATACAAGTTAATGTGACTCTACTGTCTCAGAAGAAGATATCAAGGGGTCTCGTCTAAAAAAGCGTTTAATGGTGAGGGCCAAATGACAAGCTCCCAGTATACCAAGCAGGTGCTGAGCATGGACGATATTGCAACAACAGCACAGACGTGCATAGAAGTTTGTGTGTGATACCCAATATTAGAGCACACTGCTCTTTATTCATTTTAACCCAAAATCACAGAGGATACACACAGGCATATTAAGCCAAAAACCTTCCAGCCATGTCAAATGGCTAGTTGCAACCAGATTATTTTCTCCTGCTTATCTCCACAAACATGATATTATCTATGGGATACTATCTCTCCCCTACCAAAAAAAAAAAAAAAAAAAAAAAAAAACAAAAACAAAATGTGAGACCTCCATATTTGATATGGTAGACGTAAGCATCACTGGTACATGTACAGTAGCAGTTGTGTCTGATGCATGAAGAGCTGCAGGTTCTGTCCCCACAAAATACATTGGAACTCATGTTTAGCAATGACTCATTCAGAAGGATAACCACATTTGATACAAGAAGATCATAGAGATTTAAATGTCTATCACCCACTAAGTATATTGATTCATATTCTATACTGACAGGGCTGTATGTGAGAATGAGGTTGCACCCTTGTTATGACATACTTTGAATGGCATATTAAACTGAGTTCTCAACTGCCTGATCTGGTGGTAGCTCAAATACCTGCTGAAGAACTCACTCCACTTGTGAATGAAAAGTAGAGAAATTCTACCTTTTGTCCTGGTTAAACATCCCCTAGTAAATGCCATCTAGTCTCCCAGTAAAAGAGCCATCAGTAAAATTATATAAATACATAATAATTTTACATTATTTAATTCTAGCTTTTCTTATTCAAATACAGATGTTAAAATAAAATTAAATTGGTCTTGGAAATAAAAGCTATTCTATGTAAATATCATAAATTTAAAATGTATGATGTTAGTATGGCTCAGAGGGGTAAAATAAGTCACTAACAGGTTTCATGCTGTACTCCTGGGTTGGGTTTCCATAGTTCACTTGTATACATTATGAACACAAGTATTTGGCTTAATTTCTCTAAGCACAGAGATCACACCTTTAAAGAAGTAGCTGTGCCAAGTATGATGTGTTTTGCAGTTGATGCAGAGAATTAATGAGCTGCAAGTGAGCAGTTTCCTGTGGTCCAGTGCTCTGATTTCTGCAGCCTCCATTTTCTAACTGCATGACTCTGAGCAAGTCATTTAAGCAGGCAGTGCTCAGTGCAGGCACAGTATAAACTGTAGCAACTGCTTGCTACATTTATAGCAAGTAGTTTGCTACAGTTTAAAAGAAGAAATGGTTATTTTCATTTTTATTTTTACTAAAATATGAGGAAGGAGGTTGGGGGCAGGGCAAAGAAATGGGACCTAAACACACCTATCAACTGTACAGATTTTCGCAGAATGTCCAGATTTTTACCTCATATTTTTGGTCTGTTTCTCATAAAATTGTGGTTTTCTGGCAAATGATTGAGGGTTGAAGTCAGAAAATGATAAAAGAAATTTGAGTTTTAGACTTTATACTCTTCAGAAAATTCATGCTAATGCAAAACGTATTCTATCAAATTTCCAAGTCTGATAGAGCAATATTTAAAAAGTGCCCCTATTTTGGGGGCTTTGCACCCCCCCCCATTATTTATGGCTTTGTCCAGATTTCTTGCTCTAAGAGGTTGAGAGGTATGCACCTGAATGACTAGGGTAGGAGAGAGGAGTGGCATTTCATGCATCTGACCACCTGGTTGGTGTGCCAGTAGAAGGAATGGACATTTTTTTTTTTTTGCTCTTCATTTGAATAGCTGAGGTGATGGGGTGCTAGATCATGGGACCTACACAGGGCACTGGTTGAGCCAGCTACCCTTCTGATACAAAATCCTTGATCAATAAAATGCATATATTGACCTGTTCCAGCAATTACCTACACTTACTGTGCTACTAGCCATGTATTATGATGTATTATGATGTGCTAGAAGGTTAGCAGTGAAAAAAATAGCTGCCCCTTTTGTGTGTGTGCAGATGTGCTGCGTTAGACTTGGCTGACAGTACTGCTGTGCCTATGAAGACCACTGATACAGCCAAGTAAGATATTATAAACCTACTATGTTTAGCAAAAATATACCACTGCAAAAGGCACACATAATTCCTAACTTGCATATTTCCATGTTACACCTTCATAATCCCTTCCATAGTCACTACATAACATTCAAACTTTAAGTTAGGCAGTAACACCTAAACATGACCACACTATGACAATGTGTAGATTGAATTAAGAAACAATGCACACCCATTCACCAAGATGGCCTCTCCATTCACTTCTGTTGCAGAAAGATGTTCTCCATAATGGCTTCCAGGGCTAGAGAACAAAAGGAATACAAATAAAGCATTAAGTTACATGTTCAAAATCATTATCATTATAAAGTATGCACACCAATCAATGAGCAGTTAAGTAATACATTTCAGGCACCCTCACCCTGACTTCTTCTTACTATTGCCTTCTCAGGTTGCTGTAGTGGTGCCAGCACTGTTCACCAAAGATGGGTTTGCCAGTGGTATCAGACACTGCCATGGCAAGATGTCAGAAATGTACTTTATATTGAGCACTCTCATAACAGTCAACAGTCAGGTGTCCTGGTTGCCTCTATGCAGCAAAAACAAGATGTTACTTTCTTTGTTGCACTATTGAACATACCTGACAACTTCAGTGCCTTTGGATAATATGGGCATCTAACAGATTTCATTCCACAGAGCTATAGAGGCCCTCTTGTGATCATTCTTGTTGACTTTTTCTCACATATGACAGGTGCTACAGGACAGCTTGTTAATGTGACCAGTTGCAGTGCCACTTTTATGTAGGGCACAAATTTTAGGCATGGCAAGCTGGTGTTAGGGTATAAACACTAGCACAGTGCATGAGTAGTGAGTGCATGTTAACCACACAACCAACAGGCTGTACCAAAATCAAAGTCCACTGTAAAAAGCGAAGTAGTTCCAGATACAATGAAGGCTGTCCTTTTACCCACGTATCACTCTATGTAGGTGATACAAACATCGATCTCACACGGGTTGATAATAGAATTTATTACCACAAAGGAGAAAATGAAATGAAATAAAATACTTAAACACATAAATTCAAAAACGAATAAAACAAAGTAACTGATTTAGCGCTTTCATCTCCAACACCAGAGACTTCCTCAGAATCCAGTTACCATTCACAATTCTTACTTTATATATCCCACATCACTAATTACTGATTGAACATTTATCTAATTGATTGCATATGCTTATAAATTAATTAAAGGGCTAGACTTTAAACAATGAATTTCTGCAACACTGAATAACCATTTGGAATAAAGTTGTGTTAAATAAGTCAACATATATACAAGGAATATATATTCCTATGTGTGTATAGTCAACACGTATATATATAATATAAATAAATAAATAAATATATAGACACAAATATATAAATATGTAAATATGTAAATATATACATTCAGTTTGCCAAAAGGCACATTAGTAAGTTAATAAATAAATACATGATGACATGCTGACCAAGAAAAAATCCCCCAAGAAAGTTGATAATTAATATTATGTTAAGTACATTTGTGCAAAATAAATGCATTTGTCAATATGTATGCATAAAAACGTAAACATAAGGAATATACAGATGTAACACATGTATACTTGTTTGTACCTGTTTGTGATATGTGTATATATATATATATATATATATATATATATGTATTCAAATAAACATAGAAAAAATTTTAAATAAATCACCAAATATTGATAATAAAATCAGTAAATAAATAAATTAATTAATATAATACTAATAATTTATTTAAAAATGGTTCTAATAATTTTGTTTGAATTATTATTGGAAATACTATTTAAAAAATATTATTTAAAAAATTGATTAAAACTATTTGTTTAAAAAATGTTGTGCTGATAATTTGTACACCTTGTTCCAGATTGTTGAAACTGATATGAATGTTATATTAGTATTGTAATACCAAATTGTATAAATATGAATGAATAAATAATTAAATAGAAAATAAATCAATAGGATTTATATTATATATATTACAACCCTAGGAACCTGTTAACTAATTTTGTTCTAGAGGTAATGGGCTTGCAGTTTTCATTAGCATCTGGTCATTTTACCTTTTCTTTGGGTCTGCTGCCAATATTTTTAACGCCGGTGTTATAGATATATGGTCGTTTAATCCTTTTCCACTACATGCGTCTAATCTCAGCTGCCAGATCATTTCCCTGTACTCTAGCTTAGTCTCCCAATCACCTCCACTATCCATGGGTTCAATTTCCTCAAGCACCCAAAATTTGAAATCTGCCTGTTTACATACCATTGCGTGCCTATATAATGCATTGTTATCATTATGTTTGCTAATGTCTCTTGTATGCTCATATATTCTATTCCTAAGATGGCGTTCAGTTTTGCCTATATAGTAACTCCAGCATACTTTACAGAATACTAAGTATACTACTCCTTTTGAGTAACAACTATTGTACCTTTTGGCTTTTAAAGTTATATCCAAACTAGGTATTCTGATTTCTTTTAATCCAGCAATAAATGCGCATTGGGCACACCTACCGCATTTAAAAGTACCATGTCTCTTGTTAGCCCCCCTGGTACTAGTAGTTCTTTGTTCAATGATATTTTTAATGTTCTTATTCCTTCTGAAACTGTATTTTATATCACTTTGAAATACATCAGTCTTTGTTGCTATGTTCCTGAACATCTCCCAAGTATCATCAATACTTTTCTTCAGCCATTTTACACCTTGATGGTATGTGATCGTCAAATAGGGTGTATCACTTGTTACAATTGTATTAGGGGTATTAGAACTACTCTTCTCATTATTGGTTACTGTAGGCTTCACACACCCTTCTTTAGCTAACAAAGCATTATATTTGTTGCCTCTTTCTGATAACACATATTCTTTTATAGGGCTAATAAAATCCATAGGATAACCTCTTTCATGAAACATTTTTTCTACAGTATCTATTTCTTTTAAAAAATCTGTATCGTCTGAGACCATTCTAGCCATCCTAATCATTTGTCCTTTTACTATGTTTTTCTTAAGTTGGTAAGGATGATCACTGTTGAAATGTAAATAGGCATTGGAATGATGTTCCTTTCGAAATACATTGGACCTATAACATTTATTCTGATTGTCCTTACTTAATTTGATATCTAAAAAATGTATTTCCTCTGCATCTGTTTGGTGTGTGAAATGCAGAAAAGTAGTTGCCTGGTTTATATATTGTATAAAATCTTGTATACAGTCATATGGACCAGACCATAAAATAAATATATCATCCAAAAAACGAAAATAATTACTTATATATTGTCTGTATATAGAATTGAACACATAATTCTTTTCCCAGAATAACATAATAATGTTAGCATACATGGGGGCACAAGCTGAGCCCATGGCTACTCCTTCTTTCTGATGGTAGTAGTCTCCTTCAAAATATACATAATTGTACTTTAATATCAGTTCCATACATTCCAAAACAGTTCTGAAGTTAGCTCCTGTTATCAGTTTCAGTTCAACAAGTACTTTTTCAAACCAGTCTAAACCAATATCTTGAGGTATAACTGAAAACAATTCTTTAACATCAATAGTAATAAACAACACGTTGTCTAAATAGGTACTCCCACCTATTTTTTTCAAAAAATCCCATGAATCAATCAGAATATGGTCATATTTAGTATTGAATCCTTTTAACATAGTGTCTACATAAATTGCCAAAGGCTGAGTTTTTGATGCCTGGGATGACACTATGGGTCTCATGGGTGGGTTGTGTAGGGATTTATGTATTTTGGGTATTCCAAAAATACCCGGAATAACAGGTTTTGGTACTTTTAAAAATTTATACAGTTCCATATCAATCATTCCTGTAAACAGATTGTCTTCCAGAATGAGGTCTATCTTCCTATATGAGATATTAATCTCATTCTTTGTTACTGAAACATATTGCTCTTCCTTGTCCAAAATATCCTTCATTTTCTTAATGTAATCCCATCTATCCATGATAACCACCCCTCCCCCTTTATCAGGTTTCATGATACGAATTTTGTCATTACTACTCAGATCTCTGAGTAGTTTGTATTCAGCATTGGTTAAATTGCTTTTAATTTTTTTATTGTTATCAATATTGTTGTCTTTATATCCATTTCGTATCCTATTTATAACACATTTTTCAAAATTTAAAATTTCATACTGTAATGGGGGGTTATAAGTACTGTGTCTTGCTAAAGAATTCTCTCTATCTTGACCAACTCTGTCCTTAAATATATGTTTAAAATTTAATTTTCGTGTAAATAACTTGATATCTAATATAATATTTTCAACTCTCGGTTTTTTGGCTGGTACAAAAGTAAACCCTTTGGTAAATAGTCTGAAAAAATCTTGATTAATCAATATTTCAGTGTAATTAAATATATTAAAATTATTAAAAGTATGTATAGCGACGTCCACATGTTCCTGTACATCCAAAAATAATTCAGGACTGTGGTCACTTGTTATGTCTTGGCACAAAACCATATCAAAGTCACCTATCTGTATACTCTCCCTGTATGCATTACCTGTGCATAAGTTTGTTGAGTCCGATTTCTCAACCTCTCTGACCTCCTGGGTTCGTCTATCCCTAAAGGGACATCAGTTCTAATATTGCTGTCATTTTCTATTATATCGAAATGTTCATCATGTGAATATCTATGGTATTCCATTGGATTTGGGTCCAATTGCCCCTGCTCCCATTATATATATATATGGGTGTCCAATTAACTGCATAACAAACTCTGCAGTGAAAATGCATCTTTTCCTCTTACTTAGGAAGATGAATGCTGTGTCACTGTGGCCTCAACAGGATCCTGCCAGTATGTGATTGTGCTTTACCTGTCATAGGTTCATAGGTGTGTGCTAGGCTAATGACCACAAAGGCCTTTTTAAGCCTAGCCATGCATCCCAAATCTCTGACAAGTGCTGGTACCATTGTTTAGTGTAAGCAGGGGCTTAGAAGATGAAACATTTACAAACAGGGGCCTGCCAGATGAGCCATTTACCTGCTGCCTGGATCCATTAGACACATAGGTGCTATACCAGGGTTAGAACTCTTGTTTCCCATCCAATTGTCCAAGCTACACTTGAATTGCATTGAGGAGGAAGCCTGCTTCACATGGATGGGGAGCCTTTGCCAGAGAATTGGTAGTCTCTGGGATACATATCTATCTTTTCAGAAGGTCCAGTTATATCACAGGCAAGGTTTAAGTCTTCAGAATGGGCAATTCTGGTGCTGTTTCATCATCATCATTATCATCATCATCAATCCCCTTTTCCCCATTTTCTACATGGGGTCGGGGTGTCATGTCAACTGTTACCATCTCTTTCTATTCAGTGCCCTTGTCCTACCTTCTTCGATACTCATGCCTGACCATTGTAGGTCTTCTCTCACACAATTCATCCACCTCTTTTCTGAATGCCTTTATTTTCTCTTGCCTTCTTCCTGTCTGTCCCAAATCTTCTTCACCAGATTGTCTTCTGTTTTTCTGCACATGTGCCCAAACCAACGTAATCTATTCTCTATGAACTTTTCTGCAATTGCAGCTACTTTGGCTTCTCCTCTTATGTCCTCATTTCTTTCTCTATCCCACAGTTTGCACCATCTTCATCACCTCTATTCTGGTGCTGTTTATTTTGCAGATATACAGGAGGTCCATCAGGGTCATGTCCAGCAATGCCTTGAATGCCAGGCACCAATAACCTCTCAACAGCATGCACAAGACAGAATATAGGGATAGGGCTTTAAGAAGATTTCAATAAGATATGTTATTTGTACCCTGTGCTCTTTTAATGAAGAACATTTATGGATGTTCCATTTGTTTGGATGTGCCTGGTTAGGTACATACCAAAGGGGGCATTGTACTCAATGATAGGTCAGATGAATGCTGAATAAAGTGGAACAATGACCTCCTTGGACTTAGATGCCATACCTTTGTTTATAAGTTGCACAGCACTGAATGATTTCCTTACTACTGTAGGCACATGGTGGTCAAAAGCTAGATTACTGTCTCTGTGTGTCCCCAGGTCCCTGACAATTGGTTCTGCTCTTAGGGGTGTGTTGTCACTATGACAGTCATGAGGGATAGATGACTTCCCGAGGGATACTATTATGCATTTTCTGGCATTTAGTTTTAGTCCATGTCTCTGACACGAGTTATTTGTCTGTATCAGCCATTCCTGAAGAACATTAGTGTTAGACTTCTATGACTGTTCCTAATTTGCAATCATCTGCAGATTTGGTCAGCCAGAAGCCCTTAACATTGGCCTTGACTTCAGAGAAGTAAAATGTCAAAAGGAGAGGTCCCAGAACCAATACCTGAGGCATCTTACTTGTGACTGGCCTCTTCTTAGAGGTGAATTCCCCAAATCTAAATTCCTGGGTCTTGTCTGTGAGCCAGGTGGCTATCCAGCAGGTGACTTAAGGGATTATACTTAACTTCTTAAGTTTATGAACAATGTCTAAGTGGGGCATTGAGTTAAATGCCTTGGACAGGTCACAGTAGGTGGTGTGAACCATTTTCTACTTATCCATTGCTTTGGTGACCTTTTCAAAGGCTTCCACCAGGTTGAGCAGGTATGACCTGCCCTTGACAAAAACAAGCTGGGTTGGGCCTAGTATCTGGAAGTTTTCAGTGTCATTACTGATCATTTCCATAATAATTCTTTCCATGGCTTTGCATATGAAACTAGTGAGACTTATAGGTGTGTAGTTTCCAGGGTCTGTAGGTGGCCCACCTTTCTGCTATTCTCCATTCGTAAGGCATGAAGCCTGTTTGGAGGCTATGGTTAAATAGCAAGTCCAGAGGGCCTGATAGGTCATGTTTCATGCTATTTAGAGGTCATCCTCGGATATTGTCTGGGCCTATTGATGCAGTGTTCTTGGCATTAGAGAGACCATTGAGGACCTGTTTTCTAGTGATAGCAGGGGGAGTTATATTTGATGATATTTTCTATTTATGGGGGCATGAAATTTTGCCAGGTTATCACTTCATAATAGGATGTTAGCCTTTGAGTAGTTACTGAATATTCTAGGGTTAGCTGGGATTCCGGGTTTTAATTTTACTTCAAAGGAGACCATTCTGTGGTCTGACCTTACCAGAGAGCACATTACACTAAGAAGTGTGCAGAGCTCTCCCATATTATTGAGGACCAAATCCAGTATGTTTGCACCCCTGGTCAGCATACTGACAATCTGGTCTAGAGAATTTCTATTTACAAAATTTATTTTATTTATTTAACATTTGTTTACCGGGAAAGTTCAACTTGGACCAAAGCCAATTTTCAGCAGAGGCCTGGAGAGGAAAGCTCCAGATGCATGTCTTTGTAACATGGGAGAAAACCGGAGCACCTGGAGGGAACCCACACAAGTGCAGGGAGGACGTGCAGACTCCGCACAGAAGGCACCCCAGCCAACAATCGAACTGGAGAATCTCTTGCTGTGTGGCGACAATGTTATCACTGCACCACTGTGCCATCTCCAGGAATATCTGTGGCTTCACATTTGGTGTCATAAATAATTCTTAGTTAATAATTGGGCAATTAAAGTTGACCATGAATATGGTATTGGGTTAGATGGTGAGTGATTCAACTAAGCTTAAATGTGTGTAATGGGTTTCCTGGGTCATAGAGGGGGACCTATAGCTTGTAAGGAAATGGTATGGGATTTTGCCAATGGTGATTTGAATGTGGAGATGCTCATGTGCATTGTCCTGTTTTACAGCCTTGAGGCATATTTATTTTTATGTAAATAGAAGCACCTCCACTTTCAGTCCATGTTTGTGTAGTAACTGGTCTAAATGTGTGGAAGGCATTATAGCCTTGCAGTGCCAGTGTGCTCTCTGTGGCTTTAGACCATCTCTGAGTGAATGCACAGACATCAGAATTCTCTTGGCTTAGGAGACCTTATAGGGAGTTGACTTTCTTGTTTAGACTCCTAACATTGAGCAGTAAGACCTTTAGATTTTCTTGGTTTTGATTTGCTATGTCAGAAATACTTAAGAGTTTGGCATTCCCTAAAAATGGCACCATGGGGAAGGGCATTGTTTTAGCTAATATTTGAAAGCCTTGATGGGAAATGTGCAGACCATCCTTGCAAAATAACATGGTTTGTTGACCATTTCCTTCCATGTTGATAAATATTGCAGCCCCTTAGAATGACGTCAAAATCCAAGCCAATCATTAACCATGCATCTTCTATTCATACTGTGGCATCATCCTTCGAGAAAGTAGAATGCTTCACAATGCTAGACTCATTGCAGCCTGAGATACACATTTCAAGAGCTCCATGATGTCTCTCTTCATATGTCAAGGGAGAGTATATCTCAGGTCATTTACATCCACATGGACTATGACTGAGTCATACTGGTACATGTGGTCCAGTGACCTGAGTGCATGCATAATGTAGCAGATCCTGGCTCCTGATAAGCAACTGACCATGACTTTTTCTCCTAACTCAGCCTGGTGAGAGGAATACCAGTCTGTCTCACAATAGAGTCTCCAATGATCAGAAAGTTGGATTAAGTAGTGGCTTTCCTTGTGGCCTTAGAAGCAGAGGCTCTATGAGATGTGGCTGTATGTGTCAGTGTGGGTGTTGTTTTGAAAGAGTGCAAACTAATTGCCCTGTGTGCAGCTAGGTACTGATGAAATTTCAAGGGGACTTTTACAGGAAAAATGGCTACTCAAGGTTCCTGCATCTATACAGGGCACTGCCAAACACTTGAGGAGAAACTACTAAAGTAGACCCTGATGATTTATGCATGAAGAATTTAGGAGATATTCTGGTTAGGTTAGACAGCTGCTTATCAAGCAGTACTTACTGAAATGAAAGAATTACCTTTGTCAAGAATTATGAATAGTGATTAGTCATCTAATTGGCTGTTACCTAGCTACTACTATTGCTGGTCTCACCACAGCTTTATGTTGCAAGGATACAATCCCAAGATGAGAAGCAGGCCACAAGTTATTTGGTGATCAACAGTGTTGTCTCAGATGATGCAATGGTCTGCAGGCTTGTTGTAGCATTTTCCTGGTAGATGCCTTAAACAGCAACCAGATCACTCAGGAAGGTCACAAACAGACACTCACTACCCAATTAGAAATGGTCAGGAATCAATACCCTCTGTTCCTTACTCTGACCTGGAACAAAATATAAGCACAAAATTCCTAGTTGGCCCCTATGAAACAGTTCTTAGACTTTTCAGTCATTAGCAGTCTCCAAGAAATAATGTCCCAGTACTCCTTCTCTTACTAGGACCAACACTGAAACACTAATCCGAAGATGACTACTGAGAGCAGAATGTGGGCTCTCCAATAACTGGTGGTTTTGGACTACATAAATTTAAATAACCGAAGGGAAGTGACTTCACAAAATGATAGTTATGTGCTTACTGACAATAGCCAATGAAAGAGGACAGGGAAGGAACTGTGTGGTCAAATTGACATAAGGAGCAGGCAACTCAAAAGACAGTTGAGTTTAAAAACACAACAGCAATATGGTAGAAGAGTGGCAATAAAATTAGTACTGTGTGACTCACAAGAGACACAGCTCTGGTTCCTTTCCTAGTTTAAATATGCAATTCAAAGCAGAATGCAATTAAAACACAGTGTAATGAAAATACACCACAAAACACAGAACAGAATGAGGCAGTTAAGCAGTAAAAATTACAAGAAAGCAAAAACAAACTAACTTTTCTCTCATAGCAAGTTGTGTCAGAGTCTGAGTGAGCTTTCCAGTAAAGTTTTGAAATGTTTTATTTTTCCCATTAAATAAAAAAAATAGTTTCCAGCTCCTCCCTCAGTTCACAGGTAATTAACTTTAATTGACTTGTTCTAATTTCTGTGTGACTCACAAGAGACACAGCTCTGGTCTCTTTTATAGTTTAAATATGCAATTGAAAGTAGAATACAATTAAATAGTCTTTCAGTGTATTAAACGTAGCTGTCCATGGATCAAGGTGCATGCTGTCAAAGCCATGGCCTAAGGAAGGTTAGCCAGTGGCAGCCATAACAATGAAGGTTAACAACACTGGACTATTGTAGAAGGCCATTGCATGTGGAGGCTTTCGGTGGGGAGGTAACAATGCAGGGAGGACACAAAACCTGTTCATGGGTATGAAACATGTATGTGTTATTGCCTGCAGGGATACATCAAGACCACATACCTCCACCACCCAGGCACCCCATAGATTTTATCAGGGTGCTTACATGTCAGGTAGTGGTACAATTATTCTCACATGCTTTTTCCTTTTCCTTCAGCAGCAGATACCCAACCATGGCATCTTGCTGCAGGCCCATGATTGCACAGTCAGACGATGATTGGACATGATAAATCTGACAGGTCCTTTCATGACTGTGTCTGGTCAGATGCTGTGAATGACAATAATGCTGGCAATGGTAAGGTCAGGAATTATGAGTAGGTGTGACATCAGACCACTGACATGAATGGTGCTATTAAAGTTTGTGTAACCTATCTGTAAAGGAGCTGAGAGCTGTTGTGACGTGGCCCATTAAAATTCAACAATTACACTGAAGAAGATGGGGTATCCACTGAAGCCAGGCTTTGTTCACTATTCTGTTTTGTTTTGCATGGGGTTTTGCTTGTTTGGACTAAAATAAATAACTTTTTCTACATCCCTTGGTAAACTATAGGCAAGGGAATGTGGTCCATTAACCAAACCACATTTATCAGAGATGGAGGAGTGGAGTTCCTTGCCACTTTGCATGGGTTTCTGATACATCCAGGCACTATGGTGGAGACCTGGATATACAATCAAGACTGGTAACCAAGAATATCAGTTAGAAATGGCTCAGGTAGGCTATGTCATTACAGGCTCAACTATCTGCATACCAGGTAGATGTGTGGTATAGAGCTATTTGTTTCAAGAAAATCAGGACTTTAAATGGAGAGACTACCATCACACGGTATATTCTGTTCCACCAGTATAACTTAGTATTCATTCATTCATTCATTCATTCATTCATTCATTCATTCATTCATTCATTCAGTAAGATATGAGTAATGGTGACAGGTCTTATTTGTAGTGGGCACTTTCCTTTGGTATCTTCATAGGTGATGTTTTGTCAGGGTCTTGCACAGTGGACATATTGCTGCCTAATGTTAGAGATGAACCAGACTCTGGCAAAGATGGCAGCCATAATGTGGCACAGTCAAGGGTCACAGTGTTAGTGTTGGACATAGGCAATGAAACATCCAGATCCTCATTCCAGTCAGTGGACATAGTCTCTGTGCCTGTATAACCCACCCCAGACACACACATGAGGGCACACAGTGATGGGAAGACACAGACTGATCAATCCAGGAAGGGATATCACCCTCTGTAGTGCAGTATACTTTGGTTGCTTCAAGCTCAACTAAGCATGTGGAAGACAGAAGTGGGTGTCATGCTCGTGGTTGTGCATGCCATTGGCATTGTCCCCCTATTCATTCTAGCTGTCACAATCTTCATGTCCCAGCATATATACAGGACCACCATACAGAGTCAGGCTTACAACAATTTAGTCTTTGCTGAGATGGCAGGTGTGTTTGAGGTGTGCGTGATGACTTCTGGTAGTGCATATCACATAAGATATCATAGACATGTGGCACAAACCAGGTGTCCCTGTGCACAAAGGCATCACTGCTGATGTACTTTCCATGACTGGTCTACCTCAGTCTCTAGTGGTGAGGGTCACAAATGGAAAGCGGAATGCCATATTTCCACTCTGGCATCTAATGTGGATGGAAGTACCATACAATATGATTGTGTTCAAGAGTGGAGGTGCTTACACTAAGGTGATTCATGCCAGCTGCAACACTTATGTTCTCAAAGAACTCAAATGAAACAAAGATGGTAGCCTAGATACATATATGTACAAGAATGATCGCTGGAGGAGCCATCTAATGCACAGAACTAGTGTACATCCAAGACATATTAATCCAAATGCTGTGAAAGGACAACTTTTAAGAATCTCCAGGATTTGTAGGAATGAGCAGAATCATGATGATGAGTTAGAACAGCAGAAAGAGGACTTCAGACAGCAAGGCTATAAAGATGAAGAAATTCAAGAACAATTTTTGGAAAACCGGGCACTTATGCGTACTAAGGGCCAAACTTACTTTAAGAATGGTAGTAAGTGAGATGAAACTGAGAAAGTAATAAGAAACACAGATTGTGCCGAAGGACTCAGATGTTTACTTACATATAGTAATGATGCTAAACAGGTGTTCCAAATCATAAAGAACAATTGGAAAATTCTCACTGTGGATGAAAATATTAAATGTACTGTGGGAGACATAATCCGAATTTGTTTCAAGAATAAAAAGAACTTGAAACAGTTATTATGCCAAGAGAAAGACAGAATTAGAACCTTCTCAACCACCATACACAATGGTACATTTGCCTGCAAGAGATGTAAGGCTTGTACCTACATTGACCCTAGAAACTGTTTCCAACATCTGACTACTGGGACAAAATATACACTTGGTACATATGCAGACTGTAATACCAAAAATGTTATATACATTGCATACTGTAATTCATGCACTGATTTTTATGTTGGAAAGACTAATTAACCTTTTAAGGACATAATCCTACATCACTTAAGTGATGTAAGGCTTCATAATAAAACTAATGCCTTAAGCCAACATATTTATGCTCGTCCTGGTCACAAATTCAACTTCATGGCACTGGAAATTATAATGGAGAGCCAGACAGGTGGTGACTTAGTTAATAGAACTGAAATAATTGAACTAATATGGATTGCAGATTTACAAGCTGACAAGTTACTAGGACTGAATAGAATGGCTCCTTTAAAACCCTTATTAAAAGGGCAGCAACTAAGGAGATAAACTTCAGCTGTATTGGTTCTTTCATATACAAGGAAGTTCCTAAACTATTTAAATGCAAGCAGTTTTCTATGCTCCTGAAAGAGTTGAAGAAATCATTATGCCAAAAGCACTTATCCCTGAGCTCTAGTATTTTATACATTTCATTTGTGCTCTCCTTGTGTTATATATTTGTTATTAACATTTTTACTTGGTTTTATTTGAATGTTCTACCCTTTCCATGGTTGCTACACTTGTCTTTGTGGTTATCTTCTCAAAGAACTCCTCTGCATGGCCTGGATAGTACCTGTGACCCTCTGAGGAGAAGGCATTCCCATTGGTGAGTGTATGCATGGTCTACACACACATCTACTGTGGGTGTCCTGGACCTGTTGGTCAAATCACACCCCAGTGTTGCAATACATGCTGAAGCTGTGTCTCAGCACACACATGCACACACAGACATCCATAAGGCCCAGTTCCACTCACGCATGTATACACACACCCACACGCAAACACATAATTGCCCATTGAGGACATGTGACACTGTGACTCTCCTCACCTATGGATATGATAATAACTGTGACATGCCTTCTGTTCTCAGTTACTTGGGTAGATTATATCTGATGCATACTATGAGCAGGCTATGTGTGGAGCAGCATAGCTTAGGTAAAGGTTTGCATGCATCACTTTTTTCTTTTGTGCGTACTATTTTATTCAAGCCCATAGTTAAAAAGCAGATTCTGACTCTTGGTGAGTAGCACAGCATACTGCACCCACTTTTGCCTAATACAGTCCTCTCCTTCAGCTGCCTCTTCCATTTGCAAAAGTGCTCCCCCTCCACTGATGAGTCTCGGACTACCTCCCCCTAAATATGTCTGCTCTTCTGCAGCTGTCTGAGTATAATGATGTTGTGTAACATAGCAAATACTGAAAACATCTTACTACATGTGGCAAGGTCATTCTGCAGGGCACACCCAGATGTATCCAAACAGCAGAATCAGGTCTTCATCAGCCAAATAAATGTTCGACAGTGATCCAGGTTTGTGACAGGGCATAGTTGTTGCCATTCCCTGCCAGTGTCTCTGGATTTCTGATAGATGTCATTAACCATGGCTCTACTGCATATTGGGCATTGCCAGTAAGATGGTCCTGAGTGAAATCACTCAGAACAAACCAGTGATATAAGTCACACATTCTCCAGATGTGGGAATCATGTGTACTGCCTGGATGGCCTGTATGTATGTTGTATATAATACCCTGTGTATTTCAGACCACCAGGCATTTGATAGAGTGTAAACCCTTATAGTTAATATAGCTTCTTCCCTGCTCCACAGTTGGAGCTTTTATTCCTGTGTAGATGCAGTATATGGCCCTCAGCACCTCAAGGAAATGGACTATGTCTTAAAAAGTCTGCATGGTACTGTCTCTCTCTCTCCTTTGTGGTACATGTGGACCACAAATGCCACCCCCACCCCCAGCATACTGTAGCTTGGCATTGAGGAATTATTTATTTATTTGTTTATTTATTTATTGCTTTTGCTTTTGTTTACCAGGAAAGTCAGACTGGGCACAGGGCCCATTTTCAGAAGAGGCTCAGGGAAAAAATGTTCCAATGTACAGACAGCAGCAACAGACAGAGCTGAAATGCAATAATATACAATAGTCTTTACAACATTTTTTAAAAGCAGGAGAACTGAATTTCAAAGTTGATAACATATACAGACAACCATATTATTGCTATGTTCAACAGAAAGCAATTTGTCTTATAAGAGGTATGGTGGTGGGAGAGCAAGAGTTGAGAAATAGAAGACAAGGGTGTTGAGGTTGAAGGAGTATAACAAAATATCTGGGGAAGACAGTGAGTAAGTACAGCTAAGAGGAGGATATGGAGGGAGTTTAACACCGATGAGGTTGAAAAGGAGTGATGTGTTAGTCTGGTGCAGCACATTTGCAGAGCCAGGAGCTGAGTAAGTGAGACTTTAACTGTAGTTTGAATGACTTAAGAACTTTGTTGAGCAGTCCTGTCTTACTATTAGGGAATTGGAGTTTCAGGTTTTTTAACTTGATAGGAGTAGAGGAAACAGAATGCAGAGTTATTAGGCTTTAATATAAATAGAAGGTCTTTGTCAGAAGAGCAGGAGCTTCTGGGTGGTTGCATGGTTGTACAAGGTTGGCTAGAGATTGGAAGTCATTTGGTTTATTTAGCAGATTGTGGATAACAAGGATTTGGGATTATATGAGTTGGTGAAGTAGTTCAAGCCACTGGAGGTGTCAGAGGACCAAACAATAATGTAATCCATTGGGGGAGGTTGGCTGAAAATTTTGCAGCCTTGTTGTAGCACTGCTCAGGTTTGTTTTGTTGAATTAGTTGGATGTTTGTCATTACTGGTGCTTAGTAAAAGAGTAGATAATAGGAGGCTAGTGGTGGGATGACATCCTACAGTGCTAGATGGACAGGGTTTACCCTACAGAGAGTGCTCTGTGTTTTGGTGTGTTTTTTTTTTCACACTGAGTCAATTTTCTATAGACGTGAAGGATTCCTGGGTCAGGTTTGTAAGGAATCAAGGCTGTTTGCTGAGCAGATGATGGTATAATCCTCTGAGTATAGTACTAAGGTAGCATTCTTACTGACCTGATCGAGGTCATCAACAACAATGCTAAAGTGGATTGGTCCCAGTATAGATCCACATGCGACCTCAAAGACAAAAGGGAGAAAGGATGAGATGTCAAGAGCTATTTTACTGCCTGGAGTCTATTAGAGAGGTCACTAGAAAACCAGGATAGGGAGAAACTGTCAAGGCCTAAACTGGAGTTTTTGTAGGAGTATAGGGTGGGAAACTGTATCAAAAGCTTTGGATATTTCGAGAAAGAGAACAGATACAGCATTACTATCATTTTCTTTGCATTAACAGTATTAGTAAAGTTAATGAGAGCAGTGAAGATACTGTGGTGGAGGTGGAAACCATGCTGTGAATTAGGCAGGAGTGAATTTTGTATGATATAGTGTAGGAGTTGGATCTGAATGCACTTCTCAAGTATTTTCAGTAGGGGGATCAGGATGGCAATGGGACTATAATTGGTGAGTTCAGTACAATGACCACCTTTCTGGATGGGGAGGATGTAACATTTTTCCATACTTAAGGTATATAAGAATCACTGATAGAGTGGTTTATTAGAAATGAGACAGGGTAAGCTATAGCCACTGCTGATATTATCAGATATTCTTGTGGTTGATTGTCTGGTGTTAGAGAGGTGGATTGTAGTTTCAGGAGTAGCTTTTTGATGATAGCAGTGGGGCTGGCTGGTGACACAGAATATGGGGAGTTATTAGAGTTTGCAGTGTAGTCATGGTATTGTTTTGTGTACATTCGCTGAGTATGGAAGAGACCTAATTAATAAAGTTAGAGTTAAATTCATTATCAAAGTTAAGTGAATTATTAGATTTGAGTGTGCGTGAAGGATGTGTTGAATGGCTAGGATTTAGAAGCTGATATTTAAAAAAAACAGAATAATCTGCAGCTCTGATCATTTTTATTATGAAGGTTTGTGTATTTTTTTTTGTGCAATTAAATAAGATATTTGGCTCTGTTTCTAAGTTCTCTGAATTTCCAATAGTTTAGCTGAGCTTTGTTTGTGTTCCAAGTTTTCCAGCAGCATCTTTAAGTTTCATGGGATGTTTTTTGCTTCTGAATATCTAGGAGACAAAGTTTAACTCTTTTTTTCTAAGTGGGGTCAGTTTATTTAGGATTTTTAGGAATATATTATTGAAGTGAGATACAGCATCATTGACTGAATAGTGCTTTAGATTGGACCAGTTATACTATTTTAGATATTTGATGTATGTGTCTTTGTTAAAATTTAAGAGGTTATGATTCACATTAAAGTGGCATAGTTTCTGGATTTGTTTTGCTTTCTTATGGCAAATATAGGGAGATGGTCACTTAAAGAGTATCAATGGGTCCCTGAGTTAGAGATTTTATATAGCATCAAAGTGAGTATCCAGGCTCTTGTGGTCCCCTTGTTATTTTTGCTGTTGAAACAAGTGGGACTGGTGATCAGTTGTGTTAGTTCATACAGATTTATGGTTTATCCCAGTTTAATGTCTCCAAGACTTTTGGGTTTCTAATACCATGATGGGATTGGACTCTATTCCTAAGTCAAAGTATGATTAAAGTTCATGAAATTAATATTGTTTCAATCTTTGTTAGCCAAAAGTGCTCTTCACAGCACCCACAATGTGCCCAGAATTGACTTCTTCTGCAACTCATACAGAGTTACATGTATTGGTAACATATCTAAATATGACTGTAGGTTCTTTTTATGAGACCCCATTGCTTCTGCTACTACTATTGGAACTGTCTGGGTATTCTTCTTCCACATTGCCCTTGTTTCTGCCTGCAAATCCTGGTATTTTATGACTTTGTGTCTTTCTGTACATAAGACACTGTAATTACTGGGTGTAGCAATTTCAATGATCAATGCTACTTTTGTCTTCTTTTCATGGACTACTATATCTGGTTTTCTCACATCCATTTTTGAGCTGTTGGTAATGGGTGATTCCATGTGATATAAACCATCATTTTCTATAATGTTTTGTGGCTAATGTTTCCAATGGTTCTCAGTTACTTCAGTATGTTAATGTTTACACAATCTCCAGTGCAACAGTCTTGCCACATTATTATGCCTTTCAGTATACAGGCCTTCTTCCATTAGCGTATCATACCCAGCAACAAGATGTGTGACTGTTTCTAATTCTCTTTTACAAAATCTGCATTTGTCTGTGTCTCTGACTTCTAAAAGGGACTTTATAAACCGTGTATATAGTAGACTATCCTGGACTGCCAATGTTAACCTTTCGTCTTTCATTTTAAATTCACCTCTCCTTAACCAGTTGTGCATTAGATCCTGGTCGACATGAGGTTGTTCCAGGAGTTTTCTGTACTTGCAACTATATTTATGCATTTTCCACATTTCTTGACTTCTTATCTGAGCCTTCACAGTTGCTATCTGATTTTTGTCTACTTCTAGCTCCATTCCTGCTTGGCACAGATATGGTTCTGGTAAACTAAGCAGGGAAGTCATCTTAGACTTGTTCTCCTAATGTTTTAAAACTTTCACTATGTTTGGAACTTGTGTGGTCAGCAGATATGTATGCAGTCATGATTGCATATCTATACATGTAATTAATTTTGAGGAAGCCCATTCCTCCTTCAGAATGGGGAATATATCATCTCGGTATACAATGATTTTTATAAATTATTTGAAGTATTCTTCTTGTTTTGCTGTCCATCTTATCGAGTACCTTTTGGGACCAGTCAATCACCCCAAAAATGTAAGTTAGAACAGGAAGAGCAAATTGGTTTGTAGCTTGGACTTTGTTCCTAAATGTCAAGGCTATTTTCAGTATTAATTTTAATCTTCTAAAATATTCCTTATTAAGTTTCATTTGCATGTGTTCTTGTTTATTGTTGATCCTTCATCAATTCCCAAATATTTATAATTTCCCTGTTGCTCCAGTTCTTTTA
Organism: Protopterus annectens; assembly: GCF_019279795.1. Classification (NCBI taxonomy): domain Eukaryota; kingdom Metazoa; phylum Chordata; order Ceratodontiformes; family Protopteridae; genus Protopterus; species Protopterus annectens. The sequence goes on along the minus strand of NC_056739.1, from coordinate 1,895,090,530 downwards.
TATCACATTCCTGTACCAGACTGATATTTTTTTGGTGCTGCAGCTTTCATGCTTTAAAGGTTGCTTTTGTACATATATCAAAGCCAAATGACATTCTTATATCATGTGAGAAAATTTTGACCACTTGCAGTTGTGCTTTAATTTCTTCATCTGATAAACTATACAGTTTTAAATCATCCACAAAAAGGAAATGAGAAGTTTTTACACTGGTGTTTCCAGGAGCGAAACTGTAGCCATAACCTAATCTGTTAAGTAGACAGCTTAATGGCCTAAGGCAAGACAAAAGGGCAACAGTGACATGGAGTCATCCTGGAGTATCCCCCGTTGCATTTTTATCCCTGGGATAATAATTTGTTCTTTATCATGGCTTAGCTGTAAAGTGGTTTGCCACTGTTTCATGGTCACTGTAATGTAATGTAATCGATCAATGTAGGGTATTATCTTATACGTTTGCAAGCACTGTTTTATCCATGAATGCGGGATGCTGTCAAATGCTTTTTGTAGTTTATCCATGTCATACTTAGATTCTTCCCTTTTTTTACAATTTGCCATTATGATTTTATTTAACAACAAATACCGTTTGGTGTGTACCTAACCAGGCATATGCAACAACTGGAACATCCACAGAGGTTCCTCACTAAAAGAATACAGGGCATAAGTAATATGTCCTATGCAGACTGCCTCAAGGCCCTAACCCTGTATTCTGTCTCCTACAAGCTTTTGAGGGCAGATCTATGCCTGGCATACAGGGCATTGTCAGACCCCACTCTGATGGACCTCCTGCATATCCACAAAATAAACAGTACCAGATTTACCCATTCTAAAGACATATACCTTGCCTGTGATATAAATAGGACCTGCTGGAGAGATAAGTATGTATTCCAGAGGCTACCCTGTCTATATAACAGGCTCCACAGCCATGTAAAGCAGAGTTCCTCCCTAATCCAATTCAATTGCAACTTGGACAATTGGATGGGAAACTGGAAATTCATCCTTGGTGTGGTATCTGTGTCTCTGATGCAAACAGGTAACCTGGAAATGGTTCATCTCACCAGCCCATACTTACACTTATCAAGGGTATCAGAACTCGTCAGAGATTTGGAATGCAAGGCCCTTGTGGTCATTAGCCTAGTAAACACCTATGAACCAAATGATCCTTTGTTTCATATGACTTTCTTTTGTTACCCTTTTGTTCTATTGCCATAATTGAGTTTTCTTCTAAATTACTACAAACTCTGTTTGGCATCAGTTCCAGTTCCAGTTCATACATTGTCAGAAGTCAAGTTATTGGTGTATCGCTTTTAGGATATTTTGCAGATTCACTCTTAAAAGGAGTATCATTTTTCATTTTGTTAACCAGGATGGTGTCTGTTCAGGGTGTGCATATAAATAGTTTTTGCTCATGGCTATATCTTCATCTATACTTTTAGCCAGAAGTTAGGTACTGCATCTGGACCTGGGGTTTTCCAAATAGGAGCTTTTCTTAAACTTGTTCCAATTTCTCTGGCCGTTACATCATCCTGTTTCATATCCTGTACATTTAAACTTCTTATTCTTTCTTTTACCGCTTCTATCCATTCAGCACCTTTGTTGTGTTCCAAATAAACTCCATAAGAATTTCTCCAAAATGTGTCTAGCTCTTCTTTTTGGCAGTATTTCTATTCCTTTTGCCTTGTTTCCCAATTCTCTATAAAACTGTTTGGTTCATCAATAAATTGCTTATTTTGCACTTTTCTTTTATATTTATCTGAATATCTTCTAAGGTTTTTTGCCTGTGATAATATATTTTCTGGTCTCTTCTGATACTGCATGTTCCTTTTATCACATCTATCTTTATAAGTATTTCTGTTAATCTGTTCCCCCTTCTGTACTCCTCTAACAGTGGCACTTCTTGTCTTAATTGCTTTATAGTTTTCTCTCTTCAATACTTCCATGATAGTATTTGATTTTTCCCCTTCCTTTCCCTTACTGCCTTGTGTTTTTGTAGTAAGACTTTATCTTTTATTAATTTAGCTGCATAGTAATATATCCTATTTACTTCTGTTATATTGTGGTAAGACTTTATCTGTTATTAATTTAGTTGCACAATAGTATATCCTATTTACTTCTGTTATATTGCATGAATCTCTATTTACAGTCTTGATTACTGCATTCATTTGTTTTATCAGACTTATACTATTTTGGGTCGTATTGACTTTCTGTAGTCTATTACTTTCATTGATCTTAATATGTCTATCCATCTCTATTAAATCAAGCAACTCTTCCCTTAGATCATTTTCTTCTAAACTAAGGGCACATTCTTTGTTCTTCATTTCATGTAGGCATTCTACAGAAAGTTCTAGAACATCTTCCTGTGCCATATTCTCTTCATGCTTTGTTATCCATTCCTCTTTCACAGGGGAACTTACTGGTCTATCACTCCACAGCATTGACTATATCAAAGTTGCCACAGTTTCCTGTTTCTTCCTTTTCTGTGCAATTCCAACTGAACTTTTGTGTTGATTTCCCACTGAAGGTTCCAAAGTATCTTCATATGGCAACTGTTCAGATGCTTCCCACTCCACTTGTTTCTCCATAATTTGGGAACTCATTATTTTATCATGCTATGATGTTATCAGAGTTAGATTTTGTACATTAAATCCTTCACTTCGCAGGTAATCCATAACTTCAGTTTCTATTTCTTTAAATTCTCCATTACTAATCCTCTTTTCTACTTTCCCCTTTTGTTTTCATATTTTTGTGTTGTAAAATTTTCCATTTCCAGATACCTTTGTCTGTATTTCTCTTCAAATATCGTTGGTGCTGCTTTTTTGTATTGATTAGGTTTGTTTTTTCTTTTGCATAAATATTGCACCAGATTAAATCTCTTTTTGTTTCCTATGCCCATATTTCTTCTTCGGATGTCTCCCACTCCTCCTGTTTCTCCTAGTTTGGAGGACTCGTTGTTCCATCATGCTATGACATAACTTGTGTTAGACTTCTACACTAAACCCTTCACTTTGCAGGTCTTCCATAACTTCAGCTTTTATCTTCTAACTTCTACTTTACTAATCTTCTGTTCTATATTCTCCTTTTGTGATCTTATTTTTTGTATTGTGAAATTTTCCATATCTGCAGGCCTTTGCCTGTATTTCTCTTCAAATAGCTTTTTTGTGTTGATTAATTTGGCTTTTTCCTTTGCATAAATATTATACCATATCAGATCTCTTTTCCATAACTAGATTGTTTAATGAAATCTTGGAAAGTGAGAGGATGCCTGAGGAATGGAAAAAAAAGTGTTTTGGTACCGATTTTTAAGATTAAGGGTGATGTGCAGAGCTGTAGTAACTATAGAGGGATTAAACTGATCAGTCACATCATGAAGTTATGGGAAAGAGTAGTGGAAGCTAGGTTAAGAAGGGAGGTGATGATTAGTGATCAGCAGTATGGTTTCATGCCAGGAAAGAGCACTACAGATGCAATGTTTGCTCTGAGAGTATTGATGGAGAAGTACAGAGAAGGTCAGAAGGAGTTGCATTGTGTCTTTGTGGACTTAGAGAAAGCATATGACAGGGTGCCTAGAGAGGAGTTGTGGTAATGTATGAGGAAGTCAGGAGTGTCAGAGAAGTATATAAGAGTGGTACAGGATATGTACAAGGGTATTGTGACAGCAGTGAGGTCTGTGGTGGGAGTGATGGATGCATTTAAGGTGGAGGTGGGATTACATCAAGAATGAGCTCTGAGCCCTTTCTTATTTGCAGTGGTGATGGACAGGTTGACAGACGAGATCAGCCAGGAGCCCCTGTGGACTATGATGTTTGCAGATGACATTGTGATCTGTAGTGAGAGTAGGGAACAGGTGGAGGAGACCCTGGAGTGGTGGATATATGCTCTAGAGAGAAGAGGAATGAAGGTCAGCAGGACTAAGACAGAATATATGTGTGTGAATGAGAGTGAGGATAGAGGAATGGTGAGGATGGAGGGAGAAGAGGTGGTGAAAGTGGACGAGTTTAAATACTTGGGATCAACAGTTCAGAGTAATGATGAGTGTGAAAGAGAGGTGAAGAAGAGAGTACAGGCAGGATGGAGTGGATGGAGAAGAGTATCAGGAGATATTTGTAACAGACGAGTACCAGCAAGAGTAAAAGGGAAGGTCTACAAAAGGGTAGTGAGATCAGCTATGTTATATGGGTTGGAGACAGTGGCATTGACAAAAAGGCAGGAGTCAGAGCTGGACGTGGCAGAGTTAAAGATGTTAAGATTTGCACTGGGTGTGATGAGGATGGACAGGATTAGGAATAAGTATATTAGAGGGTCAGCCCAGGTTGGAAGGTTTGGAGACAAAGCCAGAGAGGCAAGATTACATTGGTTTGGACATGTGCTGAGGAGGGATGCTGAGTATATTGGGGAAAAGATGATAAGGATGAAGCTGCCAGGTAACAGGAAAAGTGGAAGGCCTAAGATAAGGTTTATGGATGTGGTGAGAGAGGACATGCAGGTGGTTGGTGTGACAGAGCAAGATGCAGAGGACAGAAAGAAATGGAAACAGATGATCTGCTATGGCGACCCCTAATGGGAGCAGCCGAAAGAAGAAGATCTCTTTTCCATACCCATATTTCTTTTTTATACCTTTCAAAAATCTGCCAGATTTTGTTCTTTATATTTTCACACTTACTCAGTAGCTTCTTTTTCCAAACTGCCCAAGGTTTCTTGGGCTAAATAATGTTTTTCACAAATCTGTTGTATTAATGAATACAACTTTGCATTTGTAGATTTTGAAATTTTTTATTGTGCAAGTATTTTTCTTTTGTGTGTCTTCCCTTTTAATCATTTTGTATCTTCGGCCCAGAACTTCTGGGCTTCTTGCATAATAGTAACAATGCATAATTTCTTTATTATCCTCAATAGTCCACTCTATCATCTTTATGGCGATTGTGGTACTGGTGAGGTTGTTAATGGAGAGAGAGAGAGAGAGAGAGAGAGAGAGAGAGACATTTTTGAAGTTGTTTTTTTGTGGAGGATGTTGAATGCTTCCCAGCAGAAGAGATCTTCTGCTCTGCTATGATTATTTCCTATTATGTACAAGGATTTGTGTTAATGAGAATAGATATGAGGATTTTAATCTTGTCAAACTGGTGGATGATAGGGGTGATTGAATGAGCTGTAGAGTGATTTTATAGAGTATTGCAACTCTACCAGCTCTTTTGCGTTTTCTGTCTGCTATGCCTTTGCTATTATGTTATAATCTGGTTAGAATATCTCATTACATTTTGTTTCATTTTTTAGCAACATATCTGTTATTATAGTATCAGCTGAATGCAAGGCAAGCCATGCATGGAATTCTGGTAGCTTGTTGTATATGTTTCTAATGTTAATATGGATGATAAGTAGAGAAGAGGATTTTGTGAAGTACTGTAAGGGAGAGATGGGAATTGATTGAGTTTGTATAGTGGTATGAGTGAGCGTTAGAGGTTAGGCCAGGGTTAAGGTGTATGTCACCACTGCATTTTAAGTTTTGGGAAATGTAGTGATAGATCCAACCTGAATTTTTTATGAGTTATGATTGTTTATGATACACTTAAGAAATTCTACAGTTTTGAGAGGGAAAAAGGTTGGAGCCATGTCTGGTGAGGTCAGGTGGAAGTTTATTGGTTTTGTTAATGAGGTACAGGATGAGGAGTTTGAAAGGTATGACAGAGTGTATAAGTGAAAGGAAATTCAATGGGTGAGGCTTAGGAAGAAGGAGAGAGTAGGTACTAATGAATATGTCAGTGCTGGAGAGAAAGTGGATGGGTTGGGTGTGTAGATTTATGTGAGGAGCGAGCTTAAATAAATCTGTATTAGTGTTAGGAGAATGTTGTAGTGGTACAGGCTTGGAAATATGTTATGTGAACTATGTAGGAGCCTCTAATGTGTTTGCTGTATGAATTTAGGGTTAACTGGTCCCAGGGTGATTGAATTGGGAAATATTCTAATAGTGGGTTAGTAAATGAAGTACCCTTGAGGCAGATGCCTGAGATATACCCATTATATCCCACATTGGTCACAGAAATTTCATAGTATCTAGTACTGGCAAAGCCAGACATACCTTGGTATCCACAGGGAAAGGTACCCCATGCATTCCATGAGCCTACATTGCAAGGATGGCAAAACTCGACCAACCCCTGCTTGGTGATTCTAGCCACATTGTAGTGATCTGCACTTTCAGTGTCACACAGATCATGAAATGTTAGACATTGACAGAAAACACAGCACTACTGAGTGCAATGACTGGCAATATCATGACTACCACTGGCGAGTACAGCCTATTGCATATACAGGTTACTAGGGCTCTCGATACCCCATACATGATTCATCTTCTGTGACTCCAGGATTTTACTGTAGTCATTAACTCTGGAGCTAGTACCTCTGAATCACTCCTATATTCTTTACCCTATTTGCATCCAAGAAGACTCTCATTTTAACAATGGGTGGCACAGTGATGCTGCAGGTAGCATTTTCACCTCACTGCAAGTGATTCTGTGATTTGATATTTGGCTGGGGTGCCTTCTGTTTAGAGTCTGCATGCCACTCTGTGTTTGCATGGGTTTTCTCTGGGTGTTCCAGTTTCCTCCCACATTATAATGAAATGCATTAGGTGGACTGGACACTCTAGATTGGCCATATATTTAAGTATGTGTGCATGTGTGTGGCATGGAAGAACAACGGTGGCAGGGTTAGGCACCCAGTGGTGTGAACATTGGCTCTAAATGATTGTCACTGTTGAAGTGACACCCTGACCCCAAATGCAGAAAAGGATTACAGATGGAGAGAGGCTCTTCTTTTAATAATTTGCTTATTACTGTGCCATTTCAATGCAATTAGCATACTATGCAGGCCACAGACTTCCTCAGGCCTCCAAGTTCATGCTCAGTGCATCACTGAATAGCCCACACACTCTGCATGGCTTCTCGTGCAAAATTGCTTACAATGACAAGGAACATTTTCTGAATCCTAAGCATACAAGCAAACCTTTTTGGCCCACACATAAAGAAATATGGGTCTATTGAATTGAATGAAAAGACCCAAACATTGATGATCAAAATGTTGACAACACAAACATTGACAGACTACTAAACATGCACTGAACAAAAACTTTAGTGCATGCAAAATTAAAACAAAAAAGTGCAAAAAAATTGCGCACCCGTGATATGGGGGCAACACCCTTGACACCATCTGACTAACTCCTAGATGATCACACAGCATTGTGGAAAAGGCATATTCTTCAACCCCAAGAATTGTGCAATCTCACATACCTGTCATCTATTTCACTCGACCAAATTTTGTCAGCTAAACAGATATCGACCAACTTCTCATTTTATACACACACACACACACACACACATACATATATATATATATATATATATATATATATATATATATGCATTTATAATGAAAAATCACCACAAAACACTGAACAAACTCATCAAAGATTACGAATAATCATCTCAAAAATTATTGCAAAAAATATAATCATAAATGTAAACCAAAAGGGTACAAGGGTACATTTGCATTTACCGAAAGGAACATTAATAACAACTTTTTATGTGGGGTGGCTTTGCTCCCCCCCCCCCACATCCTTTGAAATTAAATTTACTAACTCAAGGGTCACACAAACTTGAAGAAGGAGCAAAACCCATTGAATTATGTAATGGTCAGTATATAATGAACTTCGACCATTACATAATTCAACAAACTGAATCAGCAATGAAAAACACCAGTGGCTCCTCACATGATAAAATGCATTCAGTGATAGTTCATACAGCATATATATACAGTATGGAAAAAACAACTGAGGCAGGGCTAGCCACCTAGTGGTGCAAACATTGGTTCTCGATGATTATCACTGTTCAGATGAAACTCCAATCCCATGTGTAAAAAAGGGGTTATGGATGGTTGGAGACTCTCATATAAATAATGTGCTTATTACCATGTCATTGGTAAATATATATATATATATATATATATATATATATATATATATATATATATATATATATATATATTCACTTTAGAAGATCAAAAGTCCATAACTCTGAAATTCAAAACACTGAGACCGAAATCTTGAAAATTTAAAAAACTGAAAACTCAAAACCTAGCACTTGCTCCTACAGTACTTATTACCTTGATACGGCACTCTTGTCATAGATAGTACCCCAAAAAGGCAACCCCCCATTTCTCGGTCACCCACGTCCCCCGGAATCTTTTTTAAAGTTTTTTTGTCTATCCTTCTAGCATGTCGAGGGATCAGTTGCTAGTGTCCTCTCCTGCTCAGCTGGTGAACCTGGGAATATTGAGGCAATGTTACAATTGCCTCATGTACACAGACAACCCTCTCCTCCTCCCACAAAACACAAATACATGTGAGAGATGCAACTATACGGCCAAACTGGAGGCTGAGCTCTCTCAACATAGGACTGGCAAGACCAGTCAGGAGGAGAAGGTTACCATACACACTATAGACCCAGTCTCACATAGTACCATTACAACCTCAAATCATACACATAAACACACAAAGACATACTCGGAGGCTCTGATCAAAAATCTACCAAAACAGCAGAGGCCACCAAAGCAGACACCCAAACAACCACCACCTCAGAACACAACATCTGCAACACATAGACCTCACAGTCAGAGTTTCAAACAGTCACAGCCCTTAAGGCCAAACACAATGCCAGACACACTAGTCATTGGTGACTCCATAGTCAGACACTCTGACGTCCCGCTCACAAGACTGAGTAAGGAGAAGGTCACAGTAAGCTGCCTGTCGGGCACTAAAATCCGCCACATAACGCAAGCACTCAGGTCTCTAAACAGCCGGTACAAATATGACTCAGTCATTGTCCACGCTGGTGTAAACGACCTGAGACGTACCTCCTTGGACTACATGAAAAGAGACATTGAGGAGCTCTCTGATTATGTAGCCCAGGCAGGTATGACCCTGACCTTGAGCAGTATCCTACCTTCACCAAGAATGATGCCACAATACAGAGATAAGATGATCAGCTTTAACAATTGGCTTAAACACTGGTGTCATTCAAAGGGGATCCAGTATCTGTCTGCCTGGGATGACATGCTGGACAAGCCACGCTGTCGCAAGGGACGGCTTGCACCTGTCACCCTGGGATTCGGATATTGGCAAAGGCTCTTGCCACCCCCATAGTGCCTTTTTTAGGCAAGGCTCAAATTCTAAACCTACCACCCTAGAACTCAAAAAAGGAAAAAAACTAAGGGTAATGCTGCTCAATGCCAGAAGTCTAAATCTCAAAATGCATGCACTCGAGGCCCTTCTCAGTATGGAGAACATCGATGTCTGTGCTGTGACAGAAACCTGGTTCAAGGCTCCTGAGAGCACCCCAGCGCTATCAGGTTTTACCTCATATCATGCGTTCCTGCCCCAAAATCCGGACAATACCAAGAAAGGAGGGGGGTATCCATATTCATCAAGGACACCCACACCTCAAGACTGGTGGCAACGCACGATGCATCGGAGACCATCCAGGTGCAATTAACCATAGGCAAGACTGCTCTGCAAATTGTAGCATGTTACAGGCCACCCTCACAAACTCAGGAACCTCACATGGCCTTCCTGAAAACACTAGAGGGGATAAATGTATCACCAAACACCATCATACTAGGTGACTTCAATTACCCTAATATAGACTGGGAACACTACTCAAGCCCAAACACCCTAGCCCAAAAGTTCCTGGAATTCATAAACTCAAATGCCATGGAACAACTAGTCACTATCCCCACAAGAGGAGATAACATACTTGATCTCATCATCACGAACATGGGAGCACAATGTTCAACACCGGAAGTATACCCCTCCCTGGTGAGATCAGATCACAAACTAATCTCGCTGGAGGTCCTCATCCCACCCCCACCTGAAATAAAAAAGACCACAGTAAAGAACTTCTCAAAAGCCGACTTCACACTTCTAAAGACTAGTGTGGTCTCCTTTAAGGCCCCCGAGCTGGCGGAAAACAATACTCAAGCCGCTGAATCACTTACAAATGCCTTCTACCAGCACCTGCAGGACTGCATGGATAAGGCAATCCCAAGCAAAACAAAGACTCTTTGTACCAAAGGCAAGCGTCCAGTCTGGTGGACCCCAGCCATAAACAAACTCTACAACAAAAGGAGGAAGCTACTACAAGATAGAGCAAAATCCTTAAAAGGTAAGACACCCTTGATCACTATAAGTAAAAAACTAAGAGCTCTCATAAAATCATCCAAAGCAAATTTTGAGAGAAAAATAGCTAAAGACTCAAAAGACAATCATAAGGCCTTCTTTAGCTATGTTAGAAACCTAGGAGGAAACTCCCAGATATGCTCAGAACTAGTTCAAAATGATGTGAAGATTACTGATCCTACAGACATTGCCAACATACTGGCTGACAGGTTCAGTGCAGACTTCTCCCCTCCCCAAAAGGAGAGATATCTATACCAAACGAGTGCAGCCCCCAAACATCTCCAGCGCCCAAGTGAGAACTGCTCTCCCAAAGCAAAAACACAGCATCCATGGGACCTGATGGTGTCCCCGGCTGTGTGCTCCACGAACTCAATGAGGAATTAAACCCACAGCTAGGACAGCTGTTTAATCAAAGTCTTACCTCTGGATACGCACTCCAGGAGTGGCGCACTGCAACTGTGGTCCCACTTCACAAAGGCGGTGCCTCCACAGACCCTGGAAATTACCGCCCATTAGCTTGACAAGCCTTATCTGCAAAGCCATGGAGAGGATCATAATGGACCTCATAAATAAAGACATAGGGAATTTGCAGACTTTGGATCCAACCCAGTTTGGCTTTGTCAAAGGCAGATCATGCCTTTTAAACTTGGTTGACTTTTTCAAACAGTCACCAAAGCCATTGATGAGGGAAAGGCAGTCCATACAGCCTACCTCGATCTGGCTAAGGCCTTCGATACAATACCCCACTCGGGTATCATTGAAAAACTCATCAGCTTAAATGTTAACCCATACATCACAAGATGGGTTGCAAACTGGCTGAGTGACAGAACCCACAGGGTCAGAGTTGCTGGCGCCATGTCAGACTCAAAGCCTGTCACAAGTGGTGTCCCACAGGGCTCAGTCCTGGGCCCACTCTTGTTTGGCATCTACTTTTCCAAGTACAAGCAAACACAGGAGGGTTATGGCTGACAAAGTTTGCAGATGACTGCAAACTGGGCGCCATAGTAGAAAACACATCTGACACAGATATCCTTCAGAAGGGTCTCACAGAAACGGATAACTGGTGCCAGAGCCACGGCCTAAAGTTAAATGCCAAAAAATGCATAGTCATACCCTTCGGGAAAAACAAGGTTACCCCTAGCTACCAAATAGGTGGCAATCCACTGAGCACAGAAGAATTTATCAGGGACCTGGGGACCCAGGTTGATAGTAGTCTGTCATTCGACACCCATGTAGCTAAAGTAGTTAGGAAGACCTTCTACATTGCCCACCTTATCATGAAGGGATTCTCATCTAGATCAAGGGAGGTCATAGTCTCCCTTTACTCATCACTCATCAGACCAATGATTGAGTACAATGCCCCATTCGGAATGTATCTGACCCGACACTTGCAGCAGCTGGAGAGGCCACAAAAGTTCCTCACCAAAAGGATAAAGGGTCTCAAAAATCTGTCCTATGCTGCCCGACTGAAAGAACTCCAGCTCTATTCAGTTGCTTACCGCTTGCTTAGAGGTGACCTTTGCCTAACATACAAGGCCATGTCAAACCCAGATTTGATGAATATGCTTCACCTCAAAAAATCTAGATCCATCAGAGCCACAAGGGCGGGAGACTTAAACCTCGACACGGCTATTAATAGGACGTGCTGGAGGGATAGATTCATCACCCAAAGACTCCCTATGCTGTGGAACAAAATCCTGGTACATGTGAGGCAGAGCACCTCGCTGGCCTTGTTCAAGAGAAATCTTGACCAATGGATGGGAGATCGCAGATATACCCCAGGGATTACCTCAGTGTCACTGCTCGACAGAGGCACAGCAAAATAATGGGTATAGTTCCCCATACTAAAGGGATGGCGTAAGCCACAAAACGATGGGCTAGGCTTGTAAATGCCCTTGGGCAGATAGCCTAGTATGAACCTATGAACCTATGAACCTATTGAATCCCATAACATGGAAAAACATAGGAAAGCAATATTTACTATATTCCAGCACAACTACATACAGAAACAAATAAAAATCAAGTTGCAAACATTACATAATGCACACCTCCGATGATGTCATTAAATTTTATAAATTATTGATAGGGACACAGTGAGTACATTGATGGCATAGAGTACAAATTATTACTGAAGTAATTGATAATAATGCATACTCTAACCCAGAATATTACCTGAAAATATGTATTATGTATAATACTGACACATAAAATGCTACCTCTATGTACATTATAAACTATGTTCTGAGGGCAGCATAGTATATACCACACTCTGTGCATCCATAGACCGTGACTTGCTAACACCATCTAGCTTGGCTTGTTTGGAAACAGCAGTGCAGAAAGAGCACTCTGTTTATTTACAGCATATGGTGTGCTGCCACTGTACACCTTCATAATTGCATTTGGTGCACAGCAGTGCAGACAGTGCAAAGTATATGTACCTAAAGTGTGTTATTTGCTACCTCCTTCCACTGTGTATTAGGGAGTGCAATGTGGAAAATGTGTCCTGTGTCACAGTTACACAAATCTTGCTGGCACCATTTGCAACCAACACAGTGTTTTAGGGACAGCAATATTATTAAGGGTATCCTGTGTACTCACAGAGTATCAGCTACTTTCTGCATATAAGACCATCACAATGTCCAAAGGACACCAGTGCAGAAAGTGCATCCTATGTGTCCACAGAGTGGGGACTGCATTATCCATATATAGCCATCACAGTGATCTAAGCACAACAGTGCAGAAAGTGCATCCTATGTGTCCACAGAGTGGGGACTGCATTATCCATATATAGCCATCACAGTGATCTAAGCACAACAGTGCAGAAAGTGCATCCTATGTGCCCACAGAGTGAGGACTGCATTATCCATATACAGTCATCACAGTGTTCTAAGGACAGCAGTGCAGAAAGTGCATACTATGTTGTCACAGAGCGGAGACTACATTATCTATATACAGCCATCACAATGTTCTAAGGTCACCAGTGCAGAAAGTGCATCCTATATGTCCACAGAGTGGGAACTACATTATCCATATACAGCCATCACAATGTTCTAAGGACACCAGTGCAAAAAGTGCATCCTATATGTCCGTAGAGTGGGGGGACTGCATTATCCATATACAGCCATCACATTGTTCTAAGGACACCAGTGCAGAAAGTATACACAGTGTACCTGTAGCTCAACTTGATATGTGCAACCAGCACTATATTGATGTGAAAATGGAAGAAGATAATATGCAATGTAGAGGAAGTTGGTGTAACTATATTTGAATACTCCCAGGTTATATCTGAATATATGTGCTGATACCTATGATCTATTAATATGCATATTAGAATTTGTAAATATATGTAGGACCAGAATGCAGTGTTTCTCATCAGCATCTGACACTTGCATGCAGCATTATGTGTTTCAAATACATATTATGGCATGTGATAATGTGTGCTTGATAGACATGGTAATGTACACTAGTAATTTTATGTGCAATAAGCAGGACCATTCAGAGCTGGGTAATCATCAAATGAGATCCTTGGCAGGGTGATGAATTGAGCCTCCTCCCCCCCACAGCCATATAAATGTATGATTACTTAGCTGTCTCTCCCCAAAATATTAGCACTAAATTTAAAAACGTCATGCTGTCCCGTTTATTTGCAGCCAAGTAATAACCACACAGTCAACAGGCAACAAAGTAATGAAACTAAGAATCATATCCAAACAGTATGGCTTTATATACACATGCACACACACACACACACACACACACACACACATACACATGCATAGATACCTATATATACAAACACCTACACACACTCACACACACACACACACACACACACACACACACACACACACACACACACACACACACACACACACACAATCAGATGTGACCAACAATTACAGTCCCTTGTATGATTGTGTACCCATCAGATGTTTACTTGTGATTAAATGAATGAAAACGTACATAAATAATGACCTAGACAGATATTTCAGCTCTCTGTTGTGAGAACCATACAGTGCAACTCATTGCATTCCCATACCCTCCCGACCTCTTATCTTCAAGAATAATAGACAAACACCCAACATCAGTAACAGATATTAAATATTGTTCTTACATGCTGAGGAAATTGCTACAATAGCAGATTTTCCATTAGCCAGAATATTTTAATGTCACAAAGTCTAAATCTCACATTTCTGTCCATATTTAGTTACTTCAGTCTACAACACTTTGCCAGAAAATTACAAATTTTATGAGGAATGAACCACTAATATGAGACAAAAATCAGTAACAGTTAAGAATCATACTCTGTGCACACACACACACACACACACACACACACACACACACACACACACACACACACACACACACACACACACATTAGTTATGGCCATGTGTATGATTGTACACCTCAGATATCTGCTTAAGATCAAGTGAATGAATACATTCATAAATACTGGCTCAGAAATGTGTCTTATCTCACTGTTATCAGAAACAGTGCAACCCTTTGCAACTCCCCTCTTTCTTCTAAACTTCTTAGCTCAAGAAACAGAAATAATAACACAAAATCAGTAACATATTTTAAGTATGTCTCTTACATACTTCGAAAGTTACTGGAATAACAAGCTTTCCATTAGCAAGCATTTTCTGAAATTATAGATGTGAAAGAAAAGTATTAACTCTCATTTGGAGCTTGAACCCAAAACGTTTGGCACACTCTGTTGGTGTCACTGCTTTTAGACTAACAGCAGCCTTTGTGCAGATGATATTGAGTTTTTCTTTCAACTAGGAACTCCCCAGCATGATGATTAATGTCAAATTTCAAACATACACACAAATGCAGAAAAATCCTGCCCAGGCATTGCAAGGATCACAGAAGTGAAAGGAAAATATTAGGTCTCATTTGGAAATCAAACCAAAGACCTCCATAATATCATGCTTGTATCATTGTGGCTGAACCAAAAACAACCTTTGGAAGGATGGCATTTAGTTTTCCCTAAAAAGCTTTTTTCATCTTAGCTAGAAATCTCCAGCATGACTGGAGGTCTTGGGTTTAAGTCTCAAATTAGATCTAATATTTTCCTTTTATTTCTGTGATTCTAGTAATGCCTGAGCACAGGACTTCTATCTGTTTGTGTTTTGTGGGTTTATAATTTGAAGAAGCATTTTCTGAAGGTTACAAAGTCTGACACTCAAATGTCTGTCATTATTTTGTGACTACAATCCTCACTATCTTGCCAGAAAGCAACAGATTTTGCAAGGACAGACTAAAATACTTCTCAACTTCTTTGCTCAAGAATTCTGGACAGAGCCAAACCAAAGTTAGGGACAAAGACCAAAAAGAGACACATTTTAAGTATTATTCAATCTACTTGTTAACAAGCAAATGCACTGAACAAAATATCCCTTTTCAGGGTCTCTCTGGGAGCACTGCCTCACTAAGTGACTTGATCAAAGTCACATAGAAGGCAAATAGAGGAGAAGGATTCAAACCGTGTACTTTTGTACCAGATAACATTAATTCACTTAAAAAGTTAACAGAACTGGAAGTGTTGCAGGAACATGCATTTTTCTGAGCAACATGAACTATGAAACTCTAATGGCTGCCATTATTGACCGACTTAAATAGCAGACAGTAAAAGAGGTTAACAAGGAGCAAGGCATACATATGAGGCAAAAAATCATAGACGTTCAGTAACATTGGAGATAGATAACAGGCAGTCTACTCTATTCACTTAAAAAATAATAATAAAACAATGGGTTTTATATCAACATGCATTTTTTTGAACAAATATTTTGGAAAGAGAACTAGACATAGCAATTGATAATGAATTCTGGTCTAAGGTCCTACTCCAACCTAAAGTAATGAAATCTAGAAAATTTAGGTTCTTCGGGTGGCAGTAGATTAGCTAGGATATTTTCTTATGCGTCAGCATAATACTGGAAGTATGACAATGGTGTAGTAGGGGACATGGCACATTCGTTTTTAGTGCTCAGGTCTTTAAGAGAGATCTATAGCAGAAATGTGATGCATTCTAGCATAGCAGGTAAGACTGACACCTGATTTTTTTTATGCTCAGCATAATAAGGATTCAGATGCTCAGTAGGACAGAGCAGGCAGCTATTGGAATATTAATGTTCCTAGCTAAGAAATATAGAAAGTACATTTGTGTAAAATCTTGACATAACAGGAGATGTTCTTCTCTTCATTGTTGCAGTAGATTTTACAATAGGGATCCCTTGCCAAGGGTGGCCCATCGTCCAGCCAATATACCAAAGCCTTTTGATTGTAAAGAGTACGTTGTACTTTACACATATACTCCCTGTGCATGGAATAAGACATAAAGGTCATGCCCATATGCACCATCTTCAGAACTAAAAAGCCCCAGTAGAAATGCCAGTTCAAGGATACAAATAGGTAAAAAACACATTCAGAAGTAAAAAGGGCCAGGAGGAAGAGGGAAGGAACGAATACTACAACAGTGAAAAGAAGGGCATATAATGTTATGGTAAGATTTTACACAACTCTATTATGTCCTTCAGTATCACTGTTACAGTTTTCTTTACAATAGGGAGAGTACAAAAGCTCAAGAAGAATATTAGAAGGAAGAAGGGCCAGCAGAACCTTCTAAGAAGCTGTGGAGAATGGACCTGGCAAAGCCAGCTCTGGCCCTTGAAATCCCATCCAACCTATAGTGCTTAGTAAAGGTATGCACAGAAGTCCAGGTTGCTGCCTTAAGAATAGAATTAGTATCCAAACCCTTGAAAAGAGCACCAGAAAAAGCCACAACTCTAGTTGAATGAGCCTTAACAGAAGAAGAAAGGCTCTTCCCATGAAAAGAATAGCAAAAGTAAATGGCTTTTGATATCCAAGAAGAAATGGTTTGCTTGGAAACAGCCAAACCTAAAGACCCAGGATGAAAAGAAACAAAAAGCTGATTAAAATTACAAAAAGCTTTAGTCTTATCCGAATAATACCTGAGTTGTCTATGCAAACCAAAGACGTGTAAAACCTTTTCATTAGCCAACTGTGGAGTAGGGAAAAAGTGGTAAAATAAATAGACTAATTAAGAGACAATTCATTAACCACCTTGGCCATAAAAGGAGGATTAGTACAAAAGGAAACCCTGTCCTTATGGAAAACTAAAAAAAAGGAGGAAAATCCATAAGGGCTTCCAGTTCAGACACCCTTCTGGCAGAAAGAAGTAAGGGCCAAAAGAAGAAGAGTCTTCCGGAACAATGTTGTAAGGACATTGAAGCAGCAGGCTCAAAAGGAGGGAAGGGTTTTCTGGGAGGTCTAATGTAAAAGACACCTTTAAGAACCTTTTGGCCTCAAATCCAGGGGCTAAAGGTGGAGTCAAAGGCAGAGAAGCAGAGATAGCTACAAGTAGACCTTAACAAAAGAACAGGTCAACCCAGCATTGAGCAATTCACACAAATAAGAGAGAGCCAAAGGAACATCCACAGTAAGTGGATCCAGGTTAAGAGAAAGACACCAAACACAAAATCCCTTCCATTTGGATAAGTAAGATTTCCTATTAGTGAGTTTCCTGGACTCCTGCAGGACCTAAAGCATGTACTCAGAAAAAAGGTGTCTGTAAAGGATCAAAACCCTATCACCCACAATGTCAGTTGGAGCGTGGACAGGTGGAGATGGATGAGAGTGTGAGTAGATCCACCCTGTAAAGTAATTTGTGATGATCACCCTTGGCAGAATAGAGAACAAGAGGGAACCAATGCTGTCTGGGCCAAAAGGGAGTCACCAGCAAGATTTTCGGCGCATCCTGTTTTATCTTGAACAGGACGTTTGGAATGAGAGGAAGGGGAGGGAAGGCATAAAGAAACATCCCTTTCCAAAAACAAGAGAGAGGGTGTCCAACTTCCAGGCCAGAGGGCATGGGACTCTGGCACAAAATAGAGGAAGCTGTCTGTTCAGAAGGAAGGCAAATAGATCTAATGGAGAAGTGCACCACTGGTGGACAATATCTAGAAACATATCCCTGTGAAGCATCCATCCATGGGATAGTGTTATGGGCCTGCTCAGAGAATCTGCCACTATGTTCTGCTCTGAGGAAATGTAAACTGCTTGAAGGTTCACCTGATAGTGGATAGCTATCTCCCAAACCTGAAGGACTAACCTGCATTGGAAATAAGACCGTGTTCCCCTCTGCCTGTTGACATACCACATCACTGTGGTATGGTCTGTGAGAATACTGAGAGGCCCTGGAAGAAAAATGAAATGAAAAGCCTGAAGAGTCAGCAGAAGAGCTCCTAGCTCTTTGATACTGATGTGCTCTTTCTTTTGTTGAAGCAACCAAATGCTCTGCACCTTCAGATGGCCAAAGAAGGCCCCCATCCCACATCTGAGGCATTCGTGAAAAGTTCCTGAGAGGGGATTGGAGGTTGTAAAAGAAGCACTGGGTTGAGGGACAACTGATGAAGCCACGACTGAAGTTCCAGCTTGAGGCATGGATGTAGAGGAACTAGAAAATCTAAAGGATGAGAATGTTGAAGCCAAAATGACTTTAGAAACCACTGAAGCTTTCTCATTTGGAGTTTGTCTAGAGGCAGCATAAGAATGGTGGAAGCCATGTAATCCAGAGCCCTCAGAAATTCTCTGGCTGTTAGTGAAGCCAGAGGAAGAATGGACTGAATGAAAGCAATGAGAGCTAAGGCCTTGGGAGGAGGCAGGGATGCCATCATTGAAACGGTCTGTATCCTGCAACCCAGAAAAGCATGATCCTGAAAAGGAGTCAGGAATGACTAATGGAAATTTACTGTAAACCCCAGATATTGTAGAAGAGAAATAGTAAAGTGTAGATGCTGAAGTAACGTCTCTTGAGAGGAGGCCTGAATAAGCAGATCATCCAGATAGGAAAGACCTGTATCCCCCTTAGCCTGCAGAAAGTAATCACAGCAGTGAGGTATTTGGTGAACACCTTTGGGGCAGTGGAGAGGCCAAAGGGCAAAGCAGAGAACTGAAAATGCCAGGAAGCGGCAGAGAACCATAAAAACTTCCTGAAAAGGAGATGAATAGGAATGCATAGATCCATAGAAACTAGAAAAGCCGAAGGATGTAGCAAAGTAAACAAGGTTTGAAGAAATAGCATCCAAAAAAAGGAAGGTACCATCAAAAAAGTGATTAGCTAAGAAAGATCCAGAATGGGTCTCCAGGTGGCTTCTTTCTTGGGGACCAGGAACATTTGGGAGTAAAACCCCTTCTCCCTGTGAGGAGCTGAAACTTCTTGAATTGTTCCTTGAGCCAACAGGCCCTGTAGCCCTCTGGACAACAGGGTAATTGTTCCTGATGAGGATGAGGAATGCTTAAAAGGGGGAAATACATTTCCAAACCATGTAATAACCCTGGCAAATTATGGAAAGAACCCAGGAGTCTTGGGTTATTTTTATCCAAATAGGAAGGGACAAGGAAAGACACAGAGAAAGAGGAATGTGACTGAAAGAAGAGGACTGTCAGACAACACCTGGTTTGTCAGGAAAAGGAGAATTCTGAGCAGAAGGGGTTTGGATAGCCTTAGCAGGGTGAGGCTTTTTATCACCATTTTTACCTTTGGGGAGGGCAAGACTGTCCACAGACAAAGGCAGGTTTATTAGGATAATTCTTCTGAAACCTGGGCACAGGAAAAACAAAAAATATAAGGCCTTGCCTTTTTCTTGCAGGGACATGAACAACTCTACAGAAGTAGCACCAAGCAAATGTTTATTATCCTCAGGAGCACCAAGCAAATGTTTATTATCCTCAGGAGCATCCATCAGTTTAGCCTTGATATCATGATGTAAAGGCTGAAGTCTGAGCAGGAATACCTCTACAAAACAGGTCCAAAAGCAGCATCCCCAGATGAAGCTTCATCTGTGTCATACTGCATTTAATGGAATGGTGAGCTACTTAGGATGACATCCTAAGCAAAGCAAGACCAAAGGCCTTCCTCTCAGAATCATGGAGATCAGAAATAGCTTGACAGGCTTGAGAAAGAGAAGAGACAAAACATACCTAGTCACATGTGTCTGATAGTTAACAGCCCTAAAGGGTAAGGTAGCAGACATATACACCTTCTTACCCAGTCTCTCCGTGGTTCTGCTATCTTTATCAGATAGCAGCAATTTAGTAAAAGGCAACAATTTGGAAGGAGTATCCAAAGTTACTCACACCACAGAAGGGTCTGCAGAGGAACACTTATATAGAAACTTGCAGTCCTCAGGCACTTTATAAATCTATCAGGCTTTTTAGGAGCAGAGGGTTGAGAATTAGGAGCCTGAGAAGCAGTAGAAAAAGCATCCAGCAAGGCAGCAAGAGCCAGAGGAACAGCAGAGGACCTAGGAGACTCCATTTGCAAAAGATCTTAGTACATCTTCTGAACACCAGAAACTTGACCACAGTCCTTTTTGAAAAATTCCATCATTCTAGAAACAGTTTCACCAAATGAAATATCCTCAAAAGGAGAGTCAGGACTATTAGACTCTTCTTCCTCAGAACCATAGTCAAATGGGGAAGAAATCTTGGAGTAGTAAGTCAGGGACTCTTCATCAGAATCAGCAGCATCCTCTGAAAATAATCCTGTTCCCTAGGTCTCTTACAAGGGGTAGAAGACCAGGGGGAAGCAGTAACAGAAACATGCTGTTGAGGCTTGAGAGCCACAAGGGCATTAAACAAGTCTTGAGTGAAGTTCTACCATTCACTCTTAGGATCCTTGGGAGCAGGCAAAATATGTTTAGTTTTCTGCTTCTTTCTGAATGGGACATCAACCATGAAATAATTTGGACGCTCTGATCACTAATGGCACTTATTAATGGTAGTCAGGACCATCCCTAACTAAAATATGAGGAAAACCCCTAGGGTCTTCAGTAGTAACCAGCCACAATTTCCCTGTGCATCCGAGGCGGAGGCATCGGGTCCATGCCAGCCTTCAAAGTGGTTGCAGCAGAGGAATCTGAGACAGAATCTGGATGCCCCTCCAGGCTTTCACCAGCCTCAAGAGAGATGTCTGGTGGAGGTAGTCCAGCTGAATAATCATGATGAGTTTTCTTAGCCTTTTTCTTCATAGATGGCTGGCTCTTGGGCCAGGAAGATTCTTCCATGGTATCCTTACCCAACAAATTAAGTCATTGGTTCTCAAGATAAATCACTAGGGAAAAAAGCTGACTCCTCACTGTCTTAGAGCAAAGGACTGACAAATCTCACAAGAAGTATGGTTGTAAGAAGCACCTAAACAGAACAAACACTGCTCATAATGATCTTTATGGGGAATCTGTCTCCTGCACTGCATTTCCTTTTCTGAATGACATGAAACCCAAATACCAGATAACAAGGCAAATGTAATTTGTTTGTTTGTGTCTTTCGGCTTTTCCCGGTTAGGGGTCACCACAGTGGAACTCCGGTCCGCTAATGACTGGTAGTTGATTTTTACGTGCCGAGTTACCAGCTCTGACGCACAACCTTCAATGAAGGTACGCCCATTCACGCATGTCTCCACGCAGAAGACGCTCTAGCTGAGAATCAAACCAGACAAATGTAATGATAAATCAAAATTAAAACCCCAATGGCCATATGATGATGCTCCTGTTTACTACAACTGATTCCTTCCTTCACACCATAACTACACTGGGCAACAGGAGCCAAGTATTTATCTACTTAATTTGTGCTGTTTTTGGCTGTCTATGGCAGGCATGGCTGAAGATGCAGATTTGGAGTTGGCTTATACACCTAAGTCAGGAGAGAAGAGTAGCATGGCTCCCATAACCAACAGGTTGCAACAACTGGTACAAGTGGATGATAATTCTTTTTTCTCATTGAAACTGGGTAATATTGAACATTATGACAATGTCCTCTTGCCTTATTCTGAATTTTTTAAACATGCACTCAAGAATGTTGAAAATAAGTTCTATGATTTGAAATGTTACCAGTGGCAATGGTTACATCTAGAGGCTTGCCTTCATTTTAAGGTAGTCCCTAGAGGACTATGAGTACTTAGAATGCCAACACATGGGAGTGCATTTCCTGAACTTTTGGGTAAATGACAAGAGTTGAAGACTGAAGTATGTTTCAACTATATGTATTTGTTAATTAATTTCTTCAAGCCGTTTGAGGTTAATCTACAGAGAGAGAGATTGAGGACCTCCTTAAAGATATGAACTCTAAAGGCATTGCTGATGCTTATCGGTTTTGGCTTGATGAGAAATTTACGAATGTCTCTGTTTATGGGAGCAAACTTAAGGCTCTTAAGATCAGAAAGCTGAATAGAGACTTTTAAGACTTTTCTAGAGGCCATATTTTTGTGTGGCTGCATACTTTAATGAAAAAGTAGATATTCGTAATGCAGATGTTGAACCTGAAAGCATGGTGAAGAATGCCTCTCTGAATATTCAATATGATACTGATAGACACACCTCTCCATCCTCCGAATTACACACCTCCTTGGAGGTGAATGGTGCTGTTTTGTCCATGAAGTCATCTACTGATATTGTTTCTCGAGAGAGCAAGAATGAGCATCTTGGAGCTAAATGGAAATTTGGAGCTATTTATTCAGCTCCAAACACATCATCAGCTTTGGTTAACCCTTTTCCTATGTTGCCATTTCCGATAAAGGATTCCAATATGCGAAGCGACAGGAAGAAATGTAAATTATCAGTGGAAACAATGGTGACCAAGCAGTCGGCTTGGAAACAACACAGAAAGACTTTGTTTTTAATTTATCTTCTTGTGATTTGACTGCTGAGCATGCTAGTGTTTTGAATCCTTTATACCTCCAAGCAAAACTAACATTGTTGAGACTATGATGCAGTTGAGGTCGTTTGCACGTAATGTTATACTTAAGATTGTTTTTCCAACTAATGATGGTACTATTTCTTCATTAGATAATGGTGGTGTAAATATTAAAAAAAAATGAGTACATTCTGTCCACAGATAAGTAATTCAGTTGAATTGTTTCTTAATAAATGTTAATATGATTTGTATGAGATACAACATGAACGTAATAGGAATGTTTTTGCTAATTTAACATGAACTGAGGTTGCTGCCTTGAATTCCTTGAAAGAAAATGTGGACATCCAGATTAGGTCAACCGACAAGGGTGGGGGGATAGTTGTTTTTGATAAGGTTAAGTATGATGAAAAAATGTTGAGTATGTTATCAGATGCTGATGTATATGTAGAACTACAACCAAAGTCTTTATGTAGGCTCATACAACATGTAAGAGATGAATTATATGATATGTTGATGAATAGATACATAGACAAAGATCTGTATGATTATTTTTTGGCTGAATATCCTCTTACCCCTTATATACATGTGCTTCCCAAGATACATAAAAAGACAGAGAACCCCCACTCCAACCTATAGTGTCGGGTAATGGCTGGCTAACCGAGCCTAAGTCTATTTATGTTGAACAGAAGTTAAGAACAGTAGCTAATAGTGTTAAGTCAATGCTTAGAGATACACAGCATTTTCTTACTGACTTATATAAATTCAACCTTAAACATGATCTGTCTAATTATTTCTTGGTTACTTTAGATGTGGATACCTTGTTTACAGTAATACCTAACTTAGAGGGAGTTGAAGCAGTTAGGATCTTTTTGCTTAAATATAGTGAGCATTCCGATGGTTTAAAGACAGTGTTTATTTACAGAAGGATGGTGTGGCTATGGGTATCTCATGTGCCAATAGTACGCCAACCTTGTCATGGCCATTTGGGAAGCTCAATATGTTTTGACCGGGCATCACTTCTCCAAACATCTGCATTTTTCTAGGAGATTTGTGGATGATATTTTTTTATGAGATGGCAGTTTACCAGAGCTGGATTCATTTGTTACTTATCTTGAATCTACTGCTGGGTAACTTAGATTTACTAAAAATGTACATATGGAATGTACTGAATTTTTAGATGTTCATTTGATTAAAGATGTTGATGGTATGTTACAGACAACAGTATATAGAAAACCATGTAGAAAGAATACCTTGCTGCATCATGATAGTATGCACCCTGGGTATATTTTTAAAATTATTGTTAAAAATCAAGCTTACAGGATATCACATTTGCATACTAGGGATAAAGGTTTTGCTGAAGCATTTTTAGGTTTTAAAAGTGAACTCCTAGACCGGGGCTATTCGGCCAAAGATCTTGATTTAGAGGGTCAAAAAGTCTTTAAGAGCTAGACATGAAGGGGCTCGTCCCTACTTTTCAAAGAAAGAGGGTATATCATTTAAGAGAAGAGTAGGTTATGATAAGTATGTTAGACTTCTTATTACTTTTTTTAGTAATGTGAGTAGAGTATGTGATGTGATAAAAAATAATTGGCTAGTGCTTATATCTCATGAAAAAATCTTAAGGGTCGTAGGTGACGTACCTATATTTTATTTTAAAAATGGGATCTCTCTTAAGAGACAACTCTGTTATGAACATAAGCAAAAGATATCTTTAATTTCTGATAGGAAAGGTAAGTTTGCTTGTAGGAATTGTTCGGCATGTCCTTATATATCACGGTTAAAAGAGTTCAAACATCCCACTATAGATTTTAGGTTTATACCTAGATTTTATGCAGATTGTTCAAGTAAGAATTTAGTGTACCTTGCTGTTTGCGAGAATTGTAGTGGTTTCTTTGTTGGAAAAACCATTAGGACATTGCGTGAATGTTTACTTGAACATGTTGGTTATATTAGACATAAAGATTCTACCAGTGCTTTGTATAAACATATTCTTGCACATAATGATCATTCTTTTCATTTTATGGTTTTACACTGTATTCATGCTGATAAACGTAGTGGGGATTTGAATAATAAAGTTAAAGTAGAAAAAGCTAAAGCTAGATAGATAATGCTGCTACACACACATAAACAGCCAGGATTAAATGGGTTTGTACTCTTAAAACCCCTGCTTAAAGATCGTAAATTGCATAATTGATTGATTGATTAATTTATGCTCTTTTACATAAAAAGGGTATGTGTTTTCCTGTTAGAATGTCTGAGGAAGTGCCTATTGTAAGGCATGAAAGTGCTAACCATGTTTTAAGTTTGTTTTATTAAAGTTTTGTTATTCTGGAAGCCGTGTTTGATCCTGGACTTATTTATTTTTTGTTTATCTGTGAGTTTTGTTTGTACAGGACCTTTACTGTCTGAGATACTGCTTTGTTGCTACTTATTTATACACGCACACACACAGACACACACACACACACACACACACACACACACACACACACACACACACACACACAGACACACACACACACAAACACACACACACTCACACACACAGGAACAAATATGTAAATAATGATCGAGTAGTATATTTCATGACAGAGTATACAGAAATATATTTCAAGTATATAGTTTGATTCTTTTTGCCTTCATTTGTACATTGTATGGTTTTAAGCAAGTCATTTAACCACACAGTGCTCTCTGGTTGCCCCTGAAAAGGAGCAATTTGTCCAGTGGGCTTACCCGGTCAACAAATAAATGCATTTAAAAAAAAGGATTACCGCCAGTCAGCATTGCAGTCATTGGAGTTGCATAGTCCTTATTGTTTAGAAATGCAACTCCTTGCAACACATATTGCTCTGTTAACTTTTTAAGTGAATTAGAGTTGTCTTACACTTCTTTGATGGCTGTTTGGCCTAACCACTGTACATCTGAACATATGAACTATGTCATTTGCATAAAGAGTGATAAGATAGGGAGATCAAAGGGTAGTTTGTTAATAAACTCAATAACTCTGATTTGGTTCTTAGTTTGTTAATAAGGACAGAAAACGACAGTGGAGTGAGTATGGATCCCTGGCAGAGTCCAGAGTGATCTGGAAAGGGGTGCTGGAGGTGATAGGGATGAATCTATTTTGACGCTGAAATAACTATTTGTTAAGAAATGTTGGAACCAGGTGGCACTGTTGGTACTAACCATTATTCCTTGGAGGCAGTGAAGGAGTAATAAGTGGTTAATAAGATCAAAAGCTTTGGTAAGATCAAAAAAGAGCTCCTGAAAGGTTTCCGTTGTACATTTTGAGAAGGATCTCATCAGTAAGTGACCTTAGCACTGAGATTCTTCTACTCCAGCCAGCCCAGAATCCAAGTTCTTTAAGAGTCAGAAAGTGGTACTGCTGGATGTAAGTGGACAGGTGGTTGTATTCAAGTATTTTCCCAAGTGTAGGGAGACTGGAAATAGGGTAGGTGTGGGAAGCATTTTCTGGATGAGGTTGTCTGGGACAGGGCTTGACAAGAGCAGTTTTATATACCTCTGTCATTTTATTTTGCATGAAGTAAAGGTTATAAATATTAAAAAGAGGTGCAATAAGGAAGTCAAGCAGGTTGTCTGCACCAGGGGTGCATCCAGGAGTATGTTTTATAGAAGGGATTCAAAGTATTTGTAAACAATTTGCTTAAAATAGAATGGGGATAAAAGTAGGAAGCCTGGGTGATTTGGGGGCAGAGAAAGTCAATGGTTGAGAGTGGACCTTGCAAGGTCTGGAGAGTGATATAGGATGAGTTGTGATTTGCCTGTGAGAAGATTTGTTTGTGCCAGAAATGCTTGGGGTTGCCTAGCAGATCAAGTGGTTTGTTTTTGAAGTATTTGGTTTTGTGCCTGAGTGTGCTCACTCAACTAGATTATGTACAGAGGTAAAGGTAGTATGATTTTCTGATGAGGGGTTTTGTCTTTATGAAGACTAAGTATTTTTCCCTAAGTCTTAGCATAGCTTTCAGTTCAGTGGTTAGCCAGGGAAGTTTGTTGTATTTGATAAGTTACTGTGTGAGAGGGAAGAAAATATTTGCTAATGCAAAGCTTGTTATTCTAATAACTTTCGAAGTATATAAAACATATTTAAAATTTCTTCCAGTCTTTGGGTCTTGCCACAGATTCTCGAGTTAAGAATGTGCATGGAGTACAATGAATCACACTGTATCATTCTCTTAGTAGTGAGCTGAAATATACTTCTCAACCATTTTACGTGTGTGTGTGTGTGTGTGTGTGTGTGTGTGTGTGTGTGTGTGTGTGTGTGTGTGTGTGTGTGTGTGTGTGTGTGTGTGTGTGTGTGTGTGTGTGTGTGTGTGTGTGTGTAGTTATGGTATGAAGGAAGGAATTGTAGTAAACAGGAGCATCATCATATGCCCATATCTGTCAATGAAAATACCATATGCTCTTATTATCACTTCATTTATAAACATTCTTTAATCAGGCTTTACAGGACTAGTGTGCAGATGTCTGAATTAAATTGGAATACTAAATAAACTTGAAATATGTCACGTCAGTCATTACTATTGCTATTAATGTTTTGACACAGACATAGCCCATGTTTACAAACATATTTAGGTGAATGATGTTTCGACAGGTTAGGTAGAATTCAACAGTGTTCTTACTAAGTGGAAATATTTTTAAAATACCACCTATTAAGTGTATGTCACTATTTTCAAGGTATGGGCTATCTATTATAAGATTGCTAAAGAACAATATTTGAGAACTTTACCCTACTTCCTGAAATACCACATATTTAAATATATCTGAGAATAGAGTTTATCCATTATAAAGTAGTGATACTGTTTGTATATAATACATTTATTACTCATTTAGTATGATGAGCAATTATCTATATGTCACATATTTACAAGTATGCATAATTTATTTGCTTTATTAGAACCACTCTCTCATTCTATATATGATCTCTGTAAGTATTTTACCATACAGATGTATTGTATAACTATAACTATACATATAGAGAAATCTCTATTTAATATATATATATTTATACCAAAGCATCCATCCATCTTTATATGGCTGCAAGAAGACCCTATTCATATAGAGTACACTATATTTAAAACACTATATATTTGTGTAAGAATGCCTTTGATCGATAGAAATATAATACTCTGAGTGTCCTATATTGTATATACTGGGGATCTATACGTTAGGACAAGAATATGAAATAAGCCCCGTCTCTATACAAACTGGTGACATATATCTTTGCATCAAATACATATTGAACTATCACTCTCCATAGAATATATATTTTATGGTCTGAATGGGCTGCCCAGAGTTATTAAGTTAAAATTATGTTTATTATATTTGTATAAAATTGTGCCTGGAAGCATCCATATGATGTGTTGAGTACTTATATTGCATATACTTGATTGACATATGAAAGACAGAAATGCAACAATATGATTTGTTTGTATGGGGAGAAGCATATACTTCCCTCGAATGAAACTATTTACATATATAATTCTGATTATTAATTTGTGACTTGGTGGACTCTAAATTATTTAGTAATGATATATATTTTATAATACCTGGTTGTTTATCATAATTAAATGAAGAAAGTAGGGGAAAGTAAAATGGACCATTTGCCGAGCGTGATGATGTCATTGCGCATGCGCAAAAGCGCTGCAATGACGACGAGTACACTTCTCTCATTTTTAACATTTTTAACATTTGGAAATGGAACATAACATAACGAGGGTGCAATATAAGCATATCTTGAGTAGGTTACACTTGGACAGGTTTAACAGTCGAATATGTGATGGGAAGAAGCTGAGTTTCAAAATGAAATCTGAACATATGGCATGGGTAATCTGTTTGCATTTTAAACCGGAGCTTTATTCACACTGTTAGAAGCAGTAGGAATATATGAAGGTTAGACCTAGATTTGTTATTGTAATAATTTTTAAGTAACAGCATATATCTGAGCAAAGCAGAGAACACAGTGCAATATGACTTTAGCAAAGAATATATAATGAACAGTGACTTTAATATCATTGTTATTAAATAATGATGTCTAGCATAATATATAGCATTTGATACGCTGCTGATAGAAGCAATGTTCTGAAATGTTTTTAAACATGAAATGCTTGTAGATGTTTATGAATGCTTAGATTGCTGAACAAGATTTCTAAATGTGCTATAAAAATGTATTTTAAAAGTAATACTATGCAATATAGAGGAAGGGACTGATGTTTTTAAAAGAGGGTGTGTTTAAAGCAACTTTATTAACTGGGAGTGGTCTTTCAAGTTAATGAGGTATACAGGGAGAGCTTTAAAAACCACTCTGTGTGTTTTTATATTTGTATATGGTCTAAAGAAGCCACAGATAGTGGTGAAAGCACTTACCGAATATTAAAGTTCTTGGTTTATTTTATGTGATCTGGAGCTATACTTCGTACAACTGCTACCATATTCTTTTTTGCTATCATATATGATT
The DNA here is from genome assembly GCF_019279795.1 of Protopterus annectens. Lineage (NCBI taxonomy): Eukaryota > Metazoa > Chordata > Ceratodontiformes > Protopteridae > Protopterus > Protopterus annectens. Next base: position 1,895,061,121 of record NC_056739.1, on the reverse strand, counting down.
AACTATGCTGCAGTCATAGCATGCTAGGGATATCACCCATTAGGGATATCAAGGCATCAGCCTTGTAAATCCTAAATCAATTCCTTGATATTAGACAGGTGAACATTATGAGAAGACCTGCCATACAAGTCACAGCTGTAACAGAAGGTCAAGGTGGAGAGCCCAATAAGAAACATGCAGGAACAAAAATATAGCTAATGCACAGGTGAGAATAATAATTTTCAGCAAGGGCAAAGAGGCAGCATCTGGTCCACATTTATGGCCCATGATACAGACAACACAGAGCAGGATACTAAAATTTGTAGATAGTTAGCGCATTGCCCAACTCAATTAGCATGGATAGCAGCAATGTACATGGTATGGGCAGTTCTAAGACACAGACAGCAATGGTCACAATACACCGTGTATGCTAATGAGTGCATAATGGCATGCAAATGAGGGACTGCATAAAAATGAGCAACATGGATTATGCAAATAAATAAATCCAAAATAGCAGACCAGTTCAGGTATGTATAGCATGACAGTGCTGTCAGTGGTGCATACTCATTTTGAATTATAAGATTTGTGGTATACATAATATAAGCTATGCTATGAATAATAGCTGCAGATACTCAGCATGATATGTTGATTGCCACCATCACAGCCAGTGCTGTAATGCTGCACATCATGGCCATCTGCACCAAGAAAGAGGTGCAGACAGTGCTGATGTACCACCTCCTGACTGACCAGCAGATTGTGGAGCATTTCTGAGTGGATAGGGATTCTGTAAGGGACTCAGATGAACTGTGTCACCCAAAGCAGAATAAAGGGGGAGTGCATGGTATGCCCATGCCTGTGGACATAAAGATATATGTAGTAATAGCCATCTTAGCTGCAGGAACTTTCCAGTAGCCTATGGGGGACACACTAAACAAGTTCCTTGATGCTATGCTACAAAATGTGGAGGAGCATATCCAGTTTCTTCTCAACCTCTTAGCTCAACAATGCTGGACAAATAAAAAAATAATAAAGAGGCTAAGGCCCAAAATCAGGGACAGATTTAAAATATTGCTCTTATCAATTTAGACAGTTGGTAGAATAACAGAATTTGCATACATTTTTCCTGAAGGATATAAGGTCTGAAACTCTAATGTCTGTCTCCTTATTTAGTGACTTCAGTCCTCAATGATTTGCTAGAAAATCACATATTTTTACAAGGAGCAGACCTGAAATATGAGGCAAAAATCCAGCAATTCTGTGGAATTCTGGACAACTGAGATGTATCCTGGCCTCTGAGAACAGCAGAGGAGAGAACCAGTGTTATGCAAGCCTTTGATGATATAGCTCCTTTCCTTGAGGTCCAGGGAGGGATAGCTTCCACTCATGCTGCTGCCAAGGACCCACCAATTCCAGAGGACTGAAATACATTAACAAGCAAGGGCTTCTACTTTCTGAATTGTAAGGTGATCTGTAACACTCAGGGTATTATTTGCAATGTGTCTGTGTATCACATGGGTAATTCACATTATTCACATAGTTTGCACATGTCTGACTTAAATTAAAAGTTTTTGCAAGAGGTCTTCCCACAGGGTCACATAATTTGGTACGTGCAGACATGTGCCAGATAGGCAGGCATATACTCACAAGTTCCATGCATACAGGAAGATGTCACCCACAATATTCTGTTTGTTTTATGTTGCAGATGGCATCAGTTATGCCATATAGCTCTAGCAGATGTCCCCAGTGCACAATCCCAAGACCATGCAGTAGCTAGCCTATAAAGTAGACCATTCAAAAAACCAAAACATAGTGGTGCAGGTGTCTGGAATACTGAAGGAATGTTTAGACACATCAGGAAGGGCACTTCAATATTGTGTGAACATATCTAGCAAGACATTTTTATATGTGCCATGTCCCACAACATGGTATTACACAAAGAAATGGAGTAGTAGGTGAACATCATTGGAAGACTTGCCATGCAAATCATAGACGTAGCAGAAGGGTACGGTTGAGAGCCATGTGAGGAACATGCACGTTCAGAACCATAGCTGAGGCACGGGCAAGTGCAATAATTTACACCTAGGGCAAAGAGGTCTACAACTACTATTCATGACACACAAGAAAACAGAGAAAAGGGGTAGAGTGTAGAATCAAGTGAAGAACATGCATTAGCAAAACCATAGCCAAAGCACTGGAAAGGAGGTAGCATCTGATCCACAGCTATGGGCCATGAATCAGATAACACATGATAAAATGATGCATAATTACCACATCCAGGATCTGCAGACAAATGCATTGACTAACCATGCTGTGCATCTGACATCACCAAGCCCATACAGGTTAGGGAGTGAGCAGGACATCATCATTACTTGCACAGGTAGAGAATTCACAATGACAGGTAACTGCAACACTGTACTGTGGGGGGGGATCTAATAAATATTATAAAATGACCAAAACATTGACATTAACAATGTCAACCAGAAAATGTCAACCCTGCAAATGTTGACATGCTACTATGCATGTGCTGAGCAACAGCCTCAGTGCATGCAAAATAAAACATTTATAAACATTTATAACATAAATAAAAAAATAAACAAAAAAATCTATGCTTTTGCAGGTGGCAGGCCCCCCTGCACCTCTCATGTGAGGCACTCCATATGTTGATCTTTAAGCGTAGTGTCCCCATGACACGGATGATGCCTGCTGCCAAGAGCAGCAAGCCATGAGCCCACAAGTGACAAAGCTGCTGTCTCATTAATGGTCTGTGCAGTCTAATTTAAATGACATGTGCCTAACTGTCTTGCTGCATATGTTCATGCTGTATTGTGGTTCTGCTACAGCATGTTGTATTTGCCTGTGCCATAGCTATTGTATGTTCCTCACCCTGAACATTTTGTAATCTCACACACCTGTTGACAATCTGTTTAGTCGACTAAATAGATATCAACCAAAGTGACATTTGAACAAATTAAGTTCACCCACTGTGAGATAGGTTTATGAAAGGCAACCACAGTATCCATGTACTGTTAGAGATTGTGGTTGTGGGGAGTCAGGAATCACATCCTTCAGTTGTGGTGTCATGCTTCTACAATATGATCTTTGCTTGAGTTCATTGTGCTGGCTTTTGGTATCATAGATCAATCTGGGTAAAACTATATGACCATGCACATGCACCTCACTAAAGAACTTCATATGTTGCTCCTTAGGAGCATTGTCACCCAAGACCCTGATGATGACGACTGACAGGAGTGGCAAGCCATGGACCCACAAGTGACACTGCTGACATGTCTCACCAATGGTCTGTGTAGTCTGACTTGAAATGATATGTGCCTAATTGCCTCACATAAAGACGCTAACAAGGTCCTGGTCTGCATGATCTGCAGAGGGAAACCAAATACCAGTTGCAATATGTCATATGGAAGCAGTAAAAGATGCAACAACAGCCACTAACAATCTCAGTAACATGTGTTGCTTGTCCCTATATGCCAGGTCCTTGTGCATTTGGTAATAATTGCCCTGCAAGCCACAGGGCACAGTCATCATCTCCACAATGCTATCTGCACCTGGATTACTGAATTGCACATCCACTGGCTAATTCTAAGTGTCATAGCTAAATTAGTGATATTCCTTAGGTTGTGGTGGTGCCACACTCCTTTGTTTCTCCCCTGTGGTAGATATTCACACCTTAAGGGCAATGCACATGTCAGATGATGTGTAGGCTGGGTACATAGGCAGAGCTCATGTGGAACTTTCAGAAAGTCTGCTGTGCACTGGGTACTCCATGTGCTTGGCCTGCACCTTCTCCCTTTTTGGACTTTTGTAATGTTGGATTTAGGTGACCCCTCCCCCTGTAGTATTGGAGACAATATCAGTGTGTCATTGAATGTTGCATTCATTGTCAGCCACATGTGCCCTGCTGACATCATCTCTGTGTTGTCCTCCTGTACTGGACTGTCTAACAGCAAGATTGAGAAAGCATGAATAGTCATAAAACCATTGTCAGTCCACACACATATTCCTCTGTAACTCCACATCCATGGCATGGATACTGCTACATACACAAATATTGATATAGATTAAGATGAAAAATGTACCTTGCCATGCAGGATGTTGCATATGCAGAGCAGTGGTGCATGGAAGGACAGCTATACAGTTGTTGCATGGAAGGACAGATATGCAGAAAGCCCTTGGTCAGTCTCTCACTTCAATTATGCCATTGAGTTCACTAAACTGGTGCTTCCTCTACTGACCCACAGGTGCTTGGTGCAAGCTATCACTGGTTGTGGCAGGCTTTTTATGCCAAAAACATTTTGACCTCAGTGCCCTGCTTATGCACTGATGGTCCACACCCTGTAGTCAACCTATCTGTTATAATATGTGGCATATCATATCGATAACCCCCTCTTCACACATGTTGAAGAGACTTATTATGGTCACGCACAGCATTCAGAATAAGCACCATACCATACCAAATGTGATCCCAGTAATACTTGTCTAGAGCACCTTGGCTGAGGAAGGTGCATGCCATATGTATAGACGGCATAAAGTAGCACTTCATTCTCCTGGCTTGTGCACTTTCAAGACTTTTCCTCCATGCTTGCCTGTAACTGTACACTTATGGGCAAAATATGTCAGTCAGTATATGTTGTATGTTACATTATAGCATGCACATGAATATAACCATGGTATTCCCCATTTTAATGCACCTTGCTAACCGCTGCACTTAATCTAACATTCCCCTTTTAAGGACTGTATCCATGCCTCACCATAGAGGTCTGGAACTCCACATCCCTTGAGTTTTGCAATCCCCGCAGTGCTCTATGTTCAAAGCTTGGGTCCTATATTAAGACAAACAGTACTGTGCTATGCCATTGGGATAAAGTCCACATGCTTTACTCTCTCCGCAAGGTCTGCTGTCATTAGAATGGCTGAACATGATTAGGTAATGCAAAAGGTGAAAGCATCTCTCCAAGCAGCTGTAGTATGTGAATGTATTCTGTGCCAGTCCACTGAACAACCGGACTGTGTTTACAGTATACGTATGTGAAAATTTCTTCCCATTGTGTCATCCTTCTTCAGGTCCAACAATGGAAGAGAAGGGCAAGAGACTGCAGCCACTTGGTTTTCACCAGTAGTTGGCCTCTAGCACTGGGATGTTATGGCCACCAAGTCTACCTCTCAGGAAGGGGATAATAACCCCTGTGGTGGAGGTGACCTAAAGAGAAAGTGATTTCTTCTTTCAGGAAGGAGTAGTTAAGGTTCCTGTCCTGGAGGCAGACCAGTGGAATCGTCAGTGATATGCCAGCATAAGTTGTGGAGACTGGTCACTGCTATGGTGCACCAGTAACTGCATGTCCATCTTGGACATGTGGAATATGTTCTGGCTCATTAAGTTTCTAAAGGAGTAGACAACTCATACCATCAGCCTCATCAGTGAGTGATGTTTAGATTTATTGCTTTCTGTACTAGCCTGGCATCCAACTATTGCAGGCACTAACCCTTTCCCATTTGCAGTGTGTTGTCTCCCTTACAAAACATTCCCCAATCCTTGCTCTTTGTCCAAGCCTCCACATCAACATCTATCCATCTTGTTTATGTATGTGGCCTTCCACTGTGCTACCTATATTTTGAGTGTATATTGCCACTGTCTGTCTGTGTTTCACATTTGTCCATCTGCCTCTGTAACCTACCCTTTTCTTCTCTATCTCTATCCCTCAATGTCTTCTCCATCTACCCATCCTTTGTGCATCCACAAAAATACCCTTCAGTCTCCCTCAATATTCATGTCTCAAGGTTACCCTTCTGCTTTTATGTATACTTGCTGTTCTTCACTTTTCAACTTACCTTTCTACCCTCTTTCCTACCCATTTATATGCTACACACATCATTTTTATGTGCATACCTACAACAGTCTTTTTGCAAGCTAATCTATTCAGGTGTGTTGCTCTCCTTGTGTTAGCCAATGGCTAACTGCAGCTATGCTTTGACCACACTATCCAGCTTTACCTGTGAAGTCTGTCTTGTCAGCCATGGATACTGCTGTAACACTGCTCCTGCCCTTACAGTAGCACTCCTTATTCCTCTACCACTGGTCAGCCATGGATACTGCTGTAACACTACTCCTAACCTTACAGTAGCACTCCTTATTCCTCTACCACTGGTCAGCGATAGATACTGCTGTAACACTGCTCCTGCCGTTACAGTAGCACTCCTTATTCCTCTACCACTGGTCAGCCATGGATACTGCTGTAACACTGCTCCTAACCTTACAGTAGCACTCCTTATTCCTCTACCACTGGTCAGCCATGGATACTGCTGTAACTCTGCTCCTAACCTTACAGTAACACTACTTATTCCTCTACCACTGGTCAGCCATGGATACTGCTGTAACACTGCTCCTAACCTTACAGTAGCACTCCTTATTCCTCTACCATTGGTCAACCATGGATACTGCTGTAACACTCCTCCTAACCTTACAGTAACACTACTTATTCCTCTACCACTGGTCAGCCATGGATACTGCTGTAACACTGCTCCTAACCTTACAGTAGCACTCCTTATTCCTCTACCACTGGTCAGCCATGGATACTGCTGTAACACTGCTCCTGCCCTTACAGTAGCACTCCTTATTCCTCTACCACTGGTCAGCCATGGATACTGCTGTAACACTGCTCCGGCCCTTACAGTAGCACTCCTTATTCCTCTTCCACTGGTCAGCCATGGATACTGCTGTAACACTGCTCCTAACCTTAAAGTAGCACTCCTTATTCCTCTTCCACTGGTCAGCCATGGATACTGCTGTAACACTACTCCTAACCTTACAGTAGCACTCCTTATTCCTCTACCACTGGTCAGCCATGGATACTGCTGTAACACTGCTCCTAACCTTACAGTAACACTACTTATTCCTCTACCACTGGTCAGCCATGGATACTGCTGTAACACTGCTCCTAACCTTACAGTAGCACTACTTATTCCTCTACCACTGGTCAGCCATGGATACTGCTGTAACACTGCTCCGGCCCTTACAGTAGAACTACTTATTCCTCTACCACTGGTCAGCCATGGATACTGCTGTAACGCTGCTCCTAACCTTACAGTAGCACTACTTATTCCTCTACCACTGCACCTCGGTTTCGTTATGCTGCCCTTTGTTCAGTATGCAGGCACTGCCTGCTACAGGTCGCATTATCTGCTCAGCACATCACACAGGGACCTCCCTGAATATTAGTGCTACACATGTTCTCAGTGTTTGTCCATGAATTCCATCCTTTGCATTCACTTCATTTGTATCTCATTATTAATACATTTATGTATTTGTTATTTAGGAATTGTTTACAACTTGTTTTTTTCCTTTTCTTCGTGTGTGTGTGTGTGTGTGCGTGTGTGTGAGTGTGTGCATGTGTGTTTGTGTGTGTGTGTGTTTCTTGTGCATTAACATTTCTTCTGTTTATAGTTTGAGATGAATTAGAATGAATGTTTATTTAAAAGTTGATTTTATATTGATTGTTTAGATTTTATGTAATGAACTTATGTTTTTGTCATTATCTCTGAGAATTATAAATAAAATTCTCTAGAAGAAAAAAAGATTTGTGCCAAATCGATTTACAAGAATCACTTTAAAAGTGCTTCAAATGCCATTTAGAAATTTGGTTCAGTTTACCACTAATTCGAATACCTCTAAAGTCAAAAAATGCATTCATTACACCATGCAGGCTGCTTTCACTTGCCACTGTGTGTACCTTGGGCCATAAAGCAAAGTAACACAAGTTACACTGCATATGTGGTAAGATGAGGAAGAGTCAACCACTATAACAAGACAGAGCTGGTGGGCTGGAATAGCAAAACCGCACAGCACAGAGGTGAAACAGTTAGAAATCAGTAAATTTGTTTCACTACTAACAATGTACAATGCATACATTTATATTCTTAGGTCCAATCAAGCAAAGCCATCCAGTGAAAAATGTCTGAAGAAAGTGCTGTTGGTAAAATGATATAATAAAATGACATCTCAGAATCTACTGCATATTCTTATTTCTGGAGAAGTATCATGTCAGTATTTCATTCACAGAGATCGACAGTAATCTGTGTGTGTATGCACTAATGTGTGCGTGTGCATGCATGTGTGTCTGTGTGTGTGCATGCATGTGAGTTCAGCACAACAACTTACTGACTCCATTTTCTTGTCACCAAACACAAAGTTAACTAATTTTCATTAACTTTCAAAGAGGCCACAGTTTGCTTCAAAATATAAGATGCTATCCAAAATAATGTTAGGAAGTTTTGAAAATATCTTTAGGGTGACTTCCTTTGCATTTAAATCCCATGTGATCACAAAAGACACTGATGAATATGTCATACATTAATTTACTGTTTTTAGACATGTGCCTGCTGTTGAGTTTTGTGAATGTAATGTAGATTGATATATTACTCATTCAAGATCTGAAGGAACAATCTCAACAGCAATGACATGTCTCAAACAGTCTTCCTATACATTTGAATGAGGTTATGTTTTCTTTTTTTAATTTGTGTATTATGATGTGAAAAAGTCATTATTAGGTACGCTTTATTGTGTCACAGTTGGTTACTGAAAATACAGTAGATGGAAGCTTTGGAGACTGACTATTTATGACTTGAATTTTGATCTGATGACCCTGTTGTTCAGCAAATGATTTAGGAAGTAGAATCTGCTATGCCAGGTAAAAATGAGGAATCCAGCTGGCCAAGTGAACTCACTCAAGGATTTCTCAAGCTAATGAAGTCAGAACAAAATATCATCATGGGATTTGAAGCTGTTGACCTATATTCACTGATTCAAGCTGGAACAGAACAAAATGATTCTGGTATTTAGGGTGACTTTTTTGCAACTTCATATCTTGTAGCTCTATAAGTATATAACCTGTAATAATTTTTGGATGAATATTATGAATCTTGTGGGTCAGACATTCATGTCTGATGGAGAAAATGATGCACACTTTGAGGATATGAACTGAGGACTGAAAGCATTTGTTCAGCTAAAATACATAAATGATTAGTTATTGGAGACACCTGGTGTATTTGATATTAGTAGAGACTGGGGATTATTTTCCATAGAGATTATCTGAATGGCCATTGCCATTGGAGTGTACAGTTACACCTCAGTGCACAATTTTCCTGCAGCATTCTCTTTAATGGTACAATTGCCATTTACCTCAGCTTCTGCTGCAAACACTATTAAATATAATGTAATGGCATGTTATTCACTAAGGAGATGGGATGTTGATTGTCTCGTTCGGAGTCATTCTGTGATGAAAGCAAAATTATTTGTGTTTGAGAAGGATGATACTTCTTTTTGGTGGTGGGATCCTTGGCTCTAAATGATTGTCACTGTTGAAGTGGCATCCTGACCCCAAGTGCAATAATGGGAAACCGGGTTGTGGATGGATGGATTCTTCCCTTGTTCTTGCAATCTTAGGATCTTAACTGCTTTTGTATAAACTAAGATAGACTTCTATTCATACTGACTGTACACGGTAACTGTTCAATCTTGTTGAATACATTACTGTTAAGTCTTAGCAATGAATTCAGTTAACTGATGATGTACATTTTGTATGCATTACTGCTGTTTCAGATGCAGATGTAAACCTTCCTGTAAAGAATGGCTGTGTTTGGATGATTTTAATACAATTATTTTAATGGAAAAGGTACAGCTGCTTTTATAAATATTTTTGGTTATAAGTTTTACCACTAAATCCAACAAACTAGACAAGCTTTACTGTCTTACTAATCACTATAAATGAAATTTGGCGAAACATGATATAAAAAGTCAAGAAGTTAAATCAAAAGGGTACAATATCTTCCATCAAGACAGATCTCACAAAGATCAGCATTTGCCCAAAATATGTTTTAATAATGAATTACCTTGTTTTAAAGGAAACAGCAGCAACATGTATTGAATATTAATCAGTCAGCAACCACTTTTTATGATCTACATAGGTTAGCCACTTTTATATAAAGTCAAATAATAAATGCTGATGAAAAATCTTTTAAGATTCATGCATACTTCTAACTGGAGGGTCTATGACAGTTTCCTGAACAGCAGTCATTGGAGTAGTAATTAAGTTTTGACTTGATGTTCAGATAAAAAAAAATGTCTGTATTCTGAGAGCACTTTTAAGATAAAAATATATATTTGGAGAGCACTTTGAACTGGATGTCCCATTTTAGGATGTGAATCTTGCTGTTTGTATGTATTTCAGCTTCACATAATTGTTTGTTATATTAAGTAAAGTCTAGCAATTAGTGCATGCAGAGGATGAACGTTGTAGGTAATTAATGAACTGCTTCCTGTATCCAGAGTTTGAATCCTTCAGCCTCCATGTGCCCAATGTGTGTCTCTGAGCAAGTCACTTAACCATACAGTGCTGTAGAGAAATTGGACTAGGTTCGGTAATGGTCTCCAGGACTGCATATCTAGTTACCTTCAAACAACTCCATCTAATAGTAACACAAGAATAGAACAAATCACACAAGCCAAACTCCCGGGTACCATCATTTATCATAAACTGTCCTTCAACAAACATACAAACTATGCCACCTCAAAACTCATAAATAATTTGGCATGCTGTATAAATCTAAACAGAACTCAATAAAGTCAGGACAAGAGAACACAGCTCGGGCATTGCTTCTCCCATCCCTGTTATATTCCTCATCCACTTCTACTGATATACCTAAACACACCTATTAAAACCAGAATAGACATAATAAGGTAATCAAATATGCCCCTAACATACCTAATCACACTTATCACTGCAAAGATCTACAAATAAATAAATAAATGACTAGAATTAAATTATGTCCTAATATCCAGTCAACTAAATGCCATTCATAACATATTGCTCAAACCTAATAAATTCCCATCATTAACAAAAATATTGTCCAACTAGAAATGCTGGATTACATTCAATTAATGTTTTAGAGGTAATTACATCAAGGAATCATCATAGTGAGTCACTACTGAACTCTTTACCACTTGAGCTTAAATATAAAGCAATCAAAATCTAGATTCTACTTGGTATTGTCCATGTACCTGACATTTTCTACTCTTTACATTGCTTTGAAGCAAATCATAACAATTTTAATACAAATTAAAATGCACACACACACACACACACACACACACACACACACACACACACACACACACACACACACATATATATACGTATGTGTATGAGTGTGTATATACAGATATCTAGCCACTATCTGGTTTTGCCTGCACAACAGACATTTCCTTCACAATAGAGAACGTCTACCTTACTAACCTTCAACTTTAGCAGTGTCCCTGCACCCCTACACTATCATCCTACTAACCTTCTACTGCTAAGTCACTCATAGTTTCCCCACTCACCATTTACATATTCCTACCTTCATCCTAATTTCCTATACTTTGTGTTATATCTCACTCCTAAACACTGACAAATATTCTCACACTTTTTATATCATCTCACCTCTGTTTTGTACTTCCCTCCTTAATTGGCTGTTTGAAGTCCATAAGTTACTCAATTACATTACAATTCTGCTTGTACTAAACATTAAGTAACACTAATTTTGCCAACTTGCTAAGTCTGCTCATTGCTGTTTGAAGTACTTATGCATGTTAAGCAAATAATCTAGGTTACATTAACATAATTTTTCTTTCCTTTCAAGTTATTTTCAGTAGTAATTTACAGCTTTAATAATCCTTATAATTTGGTAAAATTAAAAACTGTTTTTGAGCCTCCACTGAAAATAGGCTATGTATGCTATGGTCGATAAAGGAATAATCGGCAGTATTATTTTTTGAGTCCTATCATTTGGAAGTCGCAGCACTCAGTTTATTTGATCTTGTAGTTCTCTTGTTACCACTGCCCGGCCAGAATTGTGGTAGAACTGTTACACATTCAAATAAAGGAACCATACGATTAGCTTTTGGTGACAATCTTCAGTGTTGACTAAATTTATGTTATTACCTATATGTGTGTATTTAGAAATTTTTTTTGGTGTGTGTGTGTGTGTGTGTGTGTGTGTGTGTGTGTGTGTGTGTGTGTGTGTGTCTGTGGCTATTTCATTTATACCATGCTTACATTTTAAACACTATAAATAAATTAGCAAAGCAGAACTGGGGAAACTATAGTGCAAGTTGGTGGCATATCTTTCTAAAGTTTAGATGGGTAACAATATGCCCAAAGTATGCTGGACCAGTAAACTGCATTGAATGTGTTAAGGCCCATTTTAGTGGTGAGATTAATGCCACACAGCAGATTCACACATTAGCCTGTCACTCTATTCAACAAACCCTGAAGGCCTGTGTTGTAAATGCTCCCAGTTGCTCACCCACTGATGCGCCTTCTCGCAGGTGATGCCAGAACACCACCCACAGGATGCAGGTATTTGGGTACACTAATAGAGGGTTGAAACTGCTTGCATTCACTGCCTTTACCTCCATCTGCAGGATCTGTACCAGGCTCTCCTTCAGAGACTATTGTTGTTAGCCTATTATTCCATCTAGACCCATTTGGAACTGTATATGGACAGCCACCAGAAAATAACAGGCCACCTGAGTGGTGGTGATTGTATACATTTTATAACACATTTAGGGTATGGATTGCAATACTGAACTGCTATTTATATTCTGCTGCAAATAAGCTGCACAAATGTTGAGGCTTCAGGGATGGAGACAATTAAATTATGTACCACTGCATATCACATTATTTCTGAGACAATACTGTGGCATCAGATGCTAAAATAGGCTAACATCTGACAAATAAATAAAACATATTAAGTAGAAAGGAATGTACCCAATCATGTATACTTCTTATGGTGATGCCTGTGCAAGTAGTGTGTTATGGAATCCAGAGCTTATCTAAACAGTCCTGTATTGGCTTGTGCATGACTATGCAGTAGCCTTGTAAGAGAAGTTTTTTTATTTGAATTTATATTTTATGTTTTACCACTGTTCTTCACTGTTTGTAGGAAGGGATAGCTTGTAGACAAGAAGATTTACTTTGATTTCTATTTTGTTGTTTCACCTTTAATTTTCACCGTTAGTTTTTGAAAGAGATATGTTTCAGACAGGCAAACTCTAGCCATCCCAGGGGGCCTAGTCAGCAATAAATTTGCACAGACCATTGAGGGGACAATCCAGAGCTTACCTAAACCATCTTGTCTCAGCTTGTGATTTATTGATCTTTATTGTTAAAAAGAGGTGCTACTGCTCTCATCTACCCTTGATATAAAGGAATTCCAGCTTTTGCATGACTTTCTCAACTTGCATGGTCAGAGCACCAACTTTACTGTACTTAATTTAATATTTAATTGTATATTGTTTTCTTGATTTTTCTCATAGAAGTTGATTGAAATTTTCTTAGAATTTTGTAGTAACTGATTATTATTATTCTTTTCTTTAAGAATTTCTTATTCTTTTGCAACTGAATATGGATTTCTTAAACGAGTATGTCATTACTAATTTGCTGAAGCACAAATATTTTGCACAGTGTAATAAAGGCCATGTATATTTAAAGGTAACACCTGATAACACTGGTGATATCTGTTCCTCATGTCAAAAGTTGGATGATTTGCTTACGATTATTAGTAGTAAATCTAGACTTTCTGATGATGATTGTACTTGTGCAATTGGCATAGCTTGGACAATTGTTATTACATATATTAATGACTGAACTGATGAGATAAATAATGTTAGGCAAAGATCAAACAGAACACATTTAAGAAAAGGATGTGCCTATTATCTGTAAACATCACTCAACTCCTGTGAAGCAGGATAATGCCACTGACAAATTCTGGATACAAGTATTCAGCGATGTGAGTATAACAGCATATAGAAGAAAATAAAAAAAGAAAGAAAGGAAGATGTTCACAACAAATAAGGAGGAAAAAGAAACTGATAAATGTCTGTAAAGCAAAATGAATACATACGAAAAAGGACATTGTTTTGTTATATAGCACACAGATTATAGGGAATGATAACATTTTTCTATCAAAAAAACCTTCAGTCTACAGAAAAAAGCATCTTTTTTCCCAAAACAGAAGGTAGAAAAAAGAGGTGAAGGCAGGTGAAAAGGAAGAAATCAAAATTGAACACAGAATAACTGAAGAACATTACCGTAAGAAAAAAAGAAGAGGAAAAACATGTTGACAACATGGCTCAACCTGTGGATGTAGAAAGCCAGCTGGAAGAGAACTGTATGTTTGAAAATGTAATAAGCAATGAAAACAGTGGGTTCAGTAAGATGAATGGTGAAAAAAAATCATTCCTTTGTAACAATTGCTAGAGAAGATATTATTGAATTAGAAGTTGAAGATTTTTCATCTGGTCAGAAACATAATCTTTTTAACTGGAGATTCTGTTACTAGAGGAACTGATACTTATGTTTGCAGAAAAGAAAATGAACATTGAATAGTGTTATGCTTCCCAGGAGCAAAAATAGATGGTGTGAGGCAAGCTTTAGAAAGCCTTAATGTAAGGAAGTACAGATCTATTTTTATTCGTATCTGTACGAATGATTTCATTTGCAAGGACACTCTGTTAATAGGGAACTTACAGCCCCCACAGATAGCATACCTTGTACAGGTGGTAGGACATATTTTTTGCAAGTCACATATAGAAAGGAGAGTCATATCACTGTGAATAATAAGATTTTGGGGTAAATACCTGCATGATAAAAATGTTCCTAATTTTGGGCACACATGTTCAGACAGGATGGTGTGCACCTGTCAACATCAGGGAGGAGCATTTTTGCAGGAGATGTTTTACAATATTTGACAAACACAAGGCAGGATTTTTGCAAGGTTGGAAATTTAACAGTTCACAGACAGCAACATTTGATGCATCTTTGATGGTTATTAATGCTAGGAGCATTAGTAATAAAGTTTTTTTATTGAAAATGTTGTTACATTCCCACAAGACTGATGTTGTTATTGTTTGTGAAACGTGGTTAAAGAACAATGATTGGAAACCAGTTCTGTCAGGGTATAAATGTGTTTACTGTAACAGACATTCTAACAAAAAAATCAGGTGGAGGTGTTATGATCGGGATTAAAGATAGCTATGAGACCTGTGATTATTACATTTATTTTATTTATTTTTATTTTATTTATCATTTATTGACCGGGAAAGTCCGACTAGGTTCCACAGAGCCTGTTTTCAGCGGAGGCCCGGGGAGAAATGCTCCAGATGCATGTCTTTGGAATGTGGGAGGAAACCGGAGTACCCGGAGGAAACCCATGCGAACACAGGGAGAACATGCAAACTCCACACAGAAGGCACCCCAGCCGAGAATCGAACCGGAGAACCTCTTGCTGTGAGGTGACAATGTTAACCACTGCACCACTGTGCCGCCCATGTTACATGTTCATTGATAATACCAATACTATGGATTGTGTAACTTTGACAATAAAGATAACCCTGGAACATACAACAATTGTTGGAGTGTATAGACCACCAAAGTCAAGTGCAGATGACCTAGAGGAATTCATACATTTGTTGCATGAAACACAGGAGGGAAGAATAATAGTGGCTGGGGACTTACATTTACCAGAAACAGACTGGAATGATATTGCTTCAACAACAGTAGTAAGGAAATTATTTACAACATGTATTCAGGAACAGCAATTGCTTCAGATTGTAAAAAAAAAAACTACCGGGAAATAGAACATATTAGACATTCTGTTCCTAAAGAAATGACACTTACTTCATGTCAAGTTTTATCACCATTAATGTGCAGTAATAATGGGTTTATAAAGATAATTTGTTGCTAAATAATTTTGCCAAACTAAACTCTAAACCAATGCACAGAAGATTAATAACAGATTATATGGAAGCAAAACAGACACTGCGTAAAATGAATTAGAGTGATGCATTCAGTGGGAAAACTGCAAAAGAAATGTAGAAAGTTTTGAAAGATAAATTTTTAAATGCAAAAAAATAAATGAAAAATGTTTAACATCAGGATCTTGGCACACAATATCAGGAGGATACATTTCCATTAGAAATTGATACTTGATTAAGGTAAGAGACAAAAAAATATAAGAAATAGAAAAGATGTCAAACTACAACTTTGAAAACCGAAATAAACAAGATGGATAAACAAAATAAGATACAAGGTCAAAAAAAATTTGAAGAAAGTTAATATAAAGATATTGAGCATATTAGGAAACCATTTTATAGATACATAAGATGTGGAAGGAGTAAAGACATTCAAATTGATACACTGTGTGTAGATTCTAAAATGTATTGTCAGACACAACAGATTATAGATATATTTACAGAATCTTATGCAAAACAGTTTGGCTACAAAGTGGCCACTAGTGGCATCCAGGTAACCGCAGATACTGAAATCCAATTAAATTATATTGAAAAAGACTATGGAAAGTGGATCAAAATAAAGCACAAGAGGAGACAGAATTAGTAGTAGTGACCTGAAAATACTTCACCAAGAATTTACATTACCATTATATTTATTATTTACTAGGTTATATAAATATGGGGTGATTCCTCAAGATTGGAGACATGCACTTATTAAATCTGTCTTTAAGGGAAAGTGGAGTAGGACAAATCTAGAATCATACAGACACATAAGTCTATTTTCATGTTGTGGAAAAATAATGGAGAAGGTAATATTGGATAAGTTATTGTCAGGACTGAAAAGGTCAGGAATTGAAACCACATATCAGCATGTATATGTTGAAAATAGATTACCACCTGCCACATAATGTTCTATAACAATATAATAACAGCTATGAATGAAAAATTGTGCTGTGATGTAATTTTTATAGATTTAACATCATCATTCGACAGTCATACACAAAACACTGATCAATAAATTAGAGTAGGTAGGTATTGATATACTCTTGATAAGATGGATAGCTGCATAGGCTTATAAATAGGACATGGTAAATATCATACAGCAATTGGACAGGTGAACGTCTTGACTGCAGTGAGGGTGTCCCACCCCACAAGGCTCTGTCCTAGATCCTTACTTGTTTAAATTGTATCTTTCAGACCTAACCTTTTCATCTGAGGTGTTTTACAGTCTATATGCAGATGACCTCAAACTGGGCAAACTGATTACATGTGTTACAGATAAGGCATATCTGCAAAATAACTTGGCTAAATTGACTATTTGGGCACAGGAGAATAATATGCTGATAAATACATCAAAAACTAAGCATATGAGATTTGGGGGCCATAAATGAAAGATGAAGATTTAATACAGCAGACAGTGATTCAGAATGTAAATTCATTTAGGTAGCTGGGTATATGGGTAGATCCAGTTTTGAATTGTTCTGATTATATCAACCCAATTGGTTAAGGATAGTTATAGAACTATGGGTTGTATAAAAAGATTTATAAAGTCTAGGAAACCAGAACTGATGAAGTCATTGTTTGTTAGTTATATTAGACCCAAAGTTGAGTATGAAATAATAATATGGAAACCTTATAAGAAAACAAGCATGAATAAACTGGAAAGAGTACAGTGGAAATATAAAGGGTATTCATGGATGTAAATTTTAAGTTATTATGAAAGACTAAAATATCTGAACTTGTACAGTGTCTCACACAGATGTATAAGAGAAGACCTTATTCAGGTATATAGGGCATTTAAAGACAACTACTTCTGGGAAGGTTTGGGGTTATCAAAAGTACTAGAGAATCAGCAGATAACCTATGTAGAAGATTCTATAGGAAGGAGAAGTGTACTAACTGGTTATCTGCAACAGCAGCTGATGTGTGGAATAGACTACCAAATTACAGTAAAGCAAGTACTAGTTTAGATATTTTTAAGAACAGCCTGGACACTTATTATTGAAACAACTGTTTTGGTATATTGGTAGGCTTGAAGGGCATTAATGTCCATGTTTGAAATATTTGCTTGTATGTATGTATGTTATCTGTATTATGTAAAGTTGTTTCCTAGTAAATTGTTCAGCTGTCATGATTTTATCTTTATGGCACATGCTCTGTAAAACTGCCATGTTTCACCATTGTATGTGATTGTGCTCTATTACTATGCTTTATTACTATGGTTAAAGAGGGTTTTTTTTCAAATTTCATTTGACTGAATTTCATTTGACCAAGACCATAATACCAAATTTTCAAAATACTGAAACCTCATTTGACTGAATCTCATTATATTGAATTGTAAGCCATAGAGATGATGTGGGTTTCCATTCTCATGTGACTTGCTTGTGATAAAAAGAATGACTGTAATTTATAGTGCTGATTGTCAGAATACCGATAGTCATGTAGAAAGTAGTGCTGTAGTGTTTCTAAATGTGTTTAAATTTTTACAGGAAGTATCTCATGTAATAGGGTGGATGTCTTGTGCATTCCCAGCAGTAGTGGCAGCGTGTAGACTACTGTAAGGTAAGTAAAAGGTATATGCCCTTTTCCTCACTGTAGTGTGATCCTGGAGTTAGTATACATAGCTAGGGATGCACAGCCCCCCACCTAGTTTGGTTTTATATCGTCCAGTTTCTATAAAGAGGGTATGTAAATAGTTTTTAAGTTCTGGAAAGAGTTAGTCATTGATGCTGTAAGTGTGCATGCCTATGGTTTACAAGTTTGTATTTTGAAATTTAGCATTGTAAGGTTTTAGTATTATGAGTTTCAATCAAGTGAGTTTTCAGTATTTTGAAAATTAGGTATTTCGGTCTCGGTCAAATGAAAGTCAGTCAAATGAAATTTCAGTCATGTGACATAGACCCATGTGTATAATATATATATATATATATATATATATATATATATATATATATATATATATACACACACACACACACACACACACACACACACACACACACACACACACACACACACATGCACACACACATACACACGTGCACACATATGTATATACATATGTATATATATATATATATATATATATATATATATATATACATAAATATATATATGTATATATATATATATATATATATATGTGAGTGTGTGTGTGTGTGTGTGTGTGTATGCGTGTGTGTGTGTGTGTGTGTGTGTGTGTGTGTTAAAAGGCATTTTAGTTACATGTAGTATAAAACATGCAACAATATTTTTTAACATCTGTTACCATAGATGTAGACATGCCTTATCAGCTGATCCTTGGGGACTAATCACATGATTATTGTAAAATATTTAAATTTGGTTTTAACAGTTTCTGATTTGATTCTGATGAAGTTTTGTGCTGTAAGAACAAAACAGCTTAATCCATTAAAGAATATTACAGCAGCTCAATGGACTTGCATGTTTTGGTTATGTTTCAAGTTGTTACTGGGTTATTCGTTAAGAGCCAAGTCATGAAAAAGGGTTAGCAGACCAATTTACATACCTGGTAAACAAAGGACATAGATTAACAGAAAGTTAAATAAATGCTGCATCTTCTACTGGATGGCCATATGATGAAACGCAATAGATAGGTAGTCTGTGAGCTTATATATCCTTGTAGCTTTACAATACTTAGTGCACAGTGGTGTGTTGAAAATTTCAGCTGTTCTGCTTATGTATGGGTTATTTCTTCTCTTATGCCATGGAGCACACACCGCAATCCTTTAGTATAGTTAGGATTATTTAGCATGCATTTGGGTGCCAAACTGAACTCTAAACCATGTATGAAAGCTTGTAATCTCTAGATGCATCCAGAAGGATACAAACGTGTGGATGTAGTAACTATAGATGATGATTGAACATGCTCGGTTCTGTGTTTCTTTGTTTGGTTTTATATTTCATGCCTACCTGTTCATCTACTGGTTGCACCTTGTACACAGTCCATGTTGATACTCACTTTGGCTACCTTGATAAACATTTCTATGTTCAGGTCCCATGTATGTGGTTCTTAAAGCTTTGTCCAAGCACTCTGCTATTTTATGTGACTCAGTTACTAAGGCACACTTGTCATTAAGCGAACCATTCCTTTTATACAGCATATGAATGTAGGAGTACAGCACTACAGAGGTGATATACTTTGCTATGCTGTACATACCATGGTTTAAGGACTCCTTCTATCAGCAGCAGAGACAGGAGAACATCACAGAAATCTGATGATGACAGATTTACGAATACAAACATGTTTAGTTGAAGTTATAATGCTTTTTATGCATTTCTTTCTAACAAAAATATAATAAGCATATTAATGAGATAGAGGTGATGCCAAAATGCCAGGTAACAGTTATTTGCATCTGATGAGGAAAGGTAAATAGTTCACTCAGTAACAATAGATGGAAAATAACCATAACTACAGGTCTAAGATAAATAGTTAAAAACAAACACCGCTGAGCAAAACAATGGAGGATTGCAGTCTCATTTAAATCACAAGTAGCTCCTAAATCCAATAGCCAATGATGTAAATAATCCAAGTGCAGGCGAGGTATGTAAAAAGCAGGTTTATTAATAAAGAGGTGGCGCTTTTGCATGAGCTTCTTCAGACCTATACAACTAAACTGTCTGTAAACATCAGTTTAAAAGCCAAAATGGCCAAAATCCTGTCCATTATTTAAAGGTACATGGCTCATTAAAATATCATGTAAAAAAGTCATATATAAAATTCCTATACACCATCATAAAACAGTACGGCATTTCAAAACAAAACCATTCATATTCATATCCATTATTGGAATAAATAAATCAAAAGTATGTGTGACAGATGGGGGAAAAAAAATTTTAGTAACATAACTATCAAAACATTGACAGAGCATCTATGCATATAAAGGTTCAAAAAGACCCTCCTGGCCACAAAGTAAAAAACTCTTCATAGCCTCTTAACATCTTTTGGACAATAACCTTCTTGATTTCAGCAGAGGTCGCAGGGGAACCCTTCCATTGAGACCTGGGGTGATATCTGCCCTAAACTTAATAATCCAATGGATTTCCCTGGTCTCTGTATAATTGTTAATGTCCCCTCTCCTGTATGTCCTTGAGATCTGTTCCAAGATCCTGAACTTAAAACGATGCTCTTGACCTTTGTCATTAGTGTGTTTGGATAGTGCATTATGTGTAGTACCTCTCCTTGTGTGGTATACATGCTCACGAATCCTATCCCTCAGTGTCCTATTGGTCTTGCCTACATAGTAGGCTGGACAGACTGTGCAGCAGGCTAGGTAAACTACATCTCTGGACATACAATTGCCCCTCGTCCTGATGTAGTAAATACCGAACCATATGGATATCGGAAGACAGGGTCGGTTTCTATATATGGACAAAAATTGCATTTGTCGCATGTGGTCATGTAGGGACCCAACAAAGCAGGTGGATCATTATGGACCCTTGGGTAGCAGAGCAAACTCTTTAAGTTCTTTTTATTCCGGTAAACGAATCTAGGTCGAGTACCTGTAAGGCTCTTAATAGTTGGGTCAACTGATAAAGCGTGCCAATGCTTAGAAAATATCTTTAAGTGTACCTACATCCCTGGTGTAAAAATGGAAATGCAATTCCATTGTCCATATTTGAACCGCCCTCTTGGCTATCCAAGCCATCACTGGCCTCTCCAGCGTATATTTCAACAGCACCATCTGAGAAATATGGTTTCGCTCTGTCTATCCTCAGATCTGCAATGCCGCCATCCCTCTGGAGATATCTAAGTGGTCATAGCCACGTTCCTCAATTGCTGCTAAGGTCTCCTAATTCACTTGCCAGATGACTGTCTAGGGGTGTATATCTAGACATCCGCATTGATTGTCCCTTCACTATGTTCTTGTATACATAGCCAGGATGCATGCTCGAACGATGCAGCAGTGTATTCCTATAGCAGGTCTTGCGATAAACACCCGTGTTGACTATCCCACAGGGTAATTTATCAACAAAGACATCTAAAAAAGGAATAGTGGTCTTCGACCAATCCATAGTAAACTTCAGAAAGGTGACAGACATGTTGATCTGTGTAAAAAAGGACTCTAATTGTATTGTAGAGCCACTCCACACAAGGAAGAGATCATCCACAAAACGCCTATAGAATGGTACTGACTCCTGAAACAAACTATTCTGAAACAAGAAGCTATGTTCCACCTCAGCCTTATACAACGTAGGGCCTTGGACTCCCTACGTAACAACAGGGAGATTATTATCCGACCCGCAGACAAAGGAGGTGGGATTGTAGTTTTTGACATGGACAGGTATAATAATGATATGCTACTAATGTTGGCTGATGACAAGTTTTATGTTCCTATTACCAATGATAGGGTGGACAGCATCATTGAGAGCATACGCTCCATATTATTTGGTCTTTTTGATAATGGTGTTATTGATACTTCTCTATATGAATTTTTCAATGTGGTTCATCCCCTATTACCTACCATTCAGGGTCTCCCAAAGATCCATAAGGATTCACTACATCCACCTCTTAGACCCATAGTTGCAGGGAGAGGGTGGTCAACTGAACCCCTGTCACTTTTGTTGAGCCACAACTCAGACCATTGGTTGATGCCAATAGGTTCATTCTTAAGGATACCAGACAGTTTTGTTGGATTTCTACCAATATATCAACACTTGTTCTGGAATTGAAGACCTCATATGGGTCACCATGGACGTTCAGTCCTTATTTACGGTTATACCCAATGAGGAAGGTAGAGCAATGGTAGGTGCATATCTGAGGAGAACCGACCTCCCTCTGAAGTATGATGTTGATTTGATTCTTATGTTGTTGGCTATTATTTTAGAATCCAATCTTTTTGTTTCCATGACAAGATTTTTCTGCAGAAGGATGGCGTAGCTATGGGCACTTCCTGTGCCAATAGCTACGCCAACTTGGTGATGGCAGAGTGGGAACATAGCTTCTTGTTTCAGAATAGTTTGTTTCAGGAGTCAGTACCATTCTATAGGCGTTTTGTGGATGATCTCTTCCTTGTGTGGAGTGGCTCTACAATACAATTAGAGTCCTTTTTTACACAGATCAACATGTCTGTCACCTTTCTGAAGTTTACTATGGATTGGTCGAAGACCACTATTCCTTTTAGATGTCTTTGTTGATAAATTACCCTGTGGGATAGTCCACACGGGTGTTTATCGCAAGACCTGCTATAGGAATACACTGCTGCATCGTTCGAGCATGCATCCTGGCTATGTATACAAGAACATAGTGAAGGGACAATCAATGCGGATGTCTAGATATACACCCTAGACAGTCATCTGGCAAGTGAATTAGGAGACCTTAGCAGCAAATTGAGGAACGTGGCTATGACCACTTAGATATCTCCAGAGGGATGGCGGGCATTGCAGATCTGAGGATAGACAGAGCGAAACCATATTTCTCAGATGGTGCTGTTGAAATATACGCGGGAGAGGCCAGTGATGGCTTGGATAGCCAAGAGGGCGGTTCAAATATGGACAATGGAATTGCATTTCCCATTTTACACCAGGGATGTAGGTACACTTAAAGATATTTTCTCTAAGCATTGGCACGTTTTATCAGTTGACCCAACTAATAAGAGCCTTACAGGTACTCGACCTAGATTCGTTTACCGGAATAAAAAGAACTTAAAGAGTTTGCTCTGCTACCCAAGGGTCCATAATGATCCACCTGCTTTGTTGGGTCCCTACATGACCACATGGGACAAATGCAATTTTTGTCCATATATAGAAACCGACCCTGTCTTCCGATATCCATATGGTTCGGGTATTTACTACATCAGGACGAGGGGCAATTGTATGTCCAGAGATGTAGTTTACCTAGCCTGCTGCACAGTCTGTCCAGCCTACTATGTAGGCAAGACCAATAGGACACTGAGGGATAGGATTCGTGAGCATGTATACCACACAAGGAGAGGTACTACACATAATGCACTATCCAAACACACTAATGACAAAGGTCAAGAGCATCGTTTTAAGTTCAGGATCTTGGAACAGATCTCAAGGACATACAGGAGAGGGGACATTAACAATTATACAGAGACCAGGGAAATCCATTGGATTATTAAGTTTAGGGCAGATATCACCCCAGGTCTCAATGGAAGGGTTCCCCTGCGACCTCTGCTGAAATCAAGAAGGTTATTGTCCAAAAGATGTTAAGAGGCTATGAAGAGTTTTTTACTTTGTGGCCAGGAGGGGTTTTTTGAACCTTTATATGCATAGATGCTCTGTCAATGTTTTGATAGTTATGTTACTAAAATTTTTCCTCCCCATCTGTCACACATACTTTTGATTTATTTATTCCAATAATGGATATGAATATGAATGGTTTTGTTTTGAAATGCCGTACTGTTTTATGATGGTGTATAGGAATTTTATATATGACTTTTTTACATGATATTTTTAATGAGCCATGTACCTTTAAATAATGGACAGGATTTTGGCACCATTTTGGCTTTTTAAACTGATGTTTACAGACAGTTTAGTTGTATAGGTCTGAAGAAGCTCATGCGAAAGCGCTCACCTCTTTTTATTAATAAACCTGCTTTTTACATACCTCGCCTGCACTTGGATTATTTACATCATTGGCTATTGGATTTAGGAGCTACTTGTGATTTAAATGAGACTGCAATCCTCCATTGTTTTGCTCAGCGGTGTTTGTTTTTAACTATTTATCTTTGAGCTTGTTGTTCCGTTGAGCATTCACTCCACTGGTCCTCTTTATTCATTATAACTACAGGTCTGTTTGTTAAATGATTAGCTTGTGCAGGGGCATGCAAAACTAGATGGTCTTTATTCTATTTTTAAGAATACTATTAACTTTAAAACTGTTTTGCAGTGTTCACATAATATGACATATTAAAAGTAGGAATTATATGAAGTAGGAAAGGAAATGAGGATATAGCTCCATTTAGGCACATTTCAAACTCATTTGGCCTTGTTATAATTGAAGAAACACCCATAAAGTATTTTCTATTTAAAAAGGTTATGCATAAAATATACATTTTTGCCAGTCATTTTCAAACCATGCACATACAACTCAGATGAAGCAAAACATAGAGCAGCATCGGTGTAAGGAATTGTGGGACACTCTCTCTTCCTTTAGCAATTTAACTTGACTTCTTCCTGGTAGCTAGGTCACATAATGGTGGCTTCTCAGAACCTGTTCTACCTACATAACTGGTCATAGGAAAGGATGCAGAAACATATTGTTTTGACAGAGTTAATTTTACCAAGTTCTTAGTCATAAGACTACCCAACACTGAACATAAGTAATAGCAAATAGCATTGCTTTAGATATGATTTGAGACGTTTTATTATTTAGTGGTGCTGGTATTTGATTGCATATCATTGGATGAGAATGGGGCAGCAGAGAGTTTTGTTTTACTTCTGCGTTTTTAAAATGTGAGTGCAGTTATGGAAACAACTTTTTTCTTACTATGGTGTTCGCCCTTTCCCTGTTGTATTCCTGTATTCATATGCTGTATAAAAGGAATTGTTGACTTAATGACGTGTACCTTAGTAATGGTTGAGTTAGTATATTTAAGTAAAGGTGGGGGGGGTGAAAGGAGGTTTGTACTTCCAAAAATGCTTGGATTTCAGTTTTGGTTTATTTTTCATGGTCTTTTTTTCATGTATTATCTTTTGTTAGATAAGTTTGATTCAGTAAAACACACAAACAAAACTAGGTAAATCAAAAAAAGAAGAGTAGTAAAATCCACCAAACTATTTATTGTAAGCGCTTTCGTGCACTAAATAAGTGCACTTCTTCAGACAAACATTTCACAAAATGACAAACTTTATATAGTATAAATGAGTGCCAATTAAGAAAATTAATCAATTAATTAAATAATTAAATGATTAAATAATTAAACCTGCCCTCAAATTTAAAAACACATACTTAGTTGAATAAAATGATGTGCACCAAGTAAAAAGCTCTCACACATACAACAAATATAAAACATTTAACTTTTCTCTTATTATGTTCATTCATACATTAAAAAATGAAATATGAAGCCATTGTTCAATGTTCTAAAGCTCTCAATCTAAGCAAACATTTAATTGAACAAGCATCGTTAAGCCCGGGGTAAACATATGCGTTGGTTTGTAACTGCCACAGAAGTTCTTGTTCTTCAAGTTTTAGGTGCCACGGTCCCCCTCTTGGGTTCCTTGGAACACTTTGAACTACTATAAATTCAAAACCATGTGAACTAAATTCAGCTACATGTCTCGCTAATGCATTAGTATGAATGCCTTTAGTAATACTATATATATGTTCATAAATGCGTTGTTTTAATTGGCGTTCTGTTTTGCCCAGATAAAATGCTGAGCATACTTTACAGGTAGCTAAATAAACAACACCTTGACTCTCACAAGAAAATCTATCCTTAACCAAATATTGTATTCCACGTATGTTGAAATAAAAACCAGTTTGAATATACTTACAGTATTTACATCTCCTGCATTTAAACATACCTTAGTATGCTTATATTTAAAATGCGGAGTTTCAAATAACATTTTTAAATTAGGGCCCCTTCTAAATGTTATTAAAGGTCTAGGACCAAGAATATTGCTAATAGCTTGGTCTTGTAGAATGAGATCCCAATTATAACATAAAATGTCTCTGAGTTCACCAGAGATATCACTAAACTGTGTCAAAAAACTGGTTGAATACTTAGCATTTGATGTTTGAGCTACATGTGTATCATTTGTTGGAATCATAACTTGAGAATCAGATTCATTGACACCAACATAACCTCTTGTCAAAATAGGACCTAAAGATCCAAGCTCCCTCTTGGACTTAACTTCTTTAGTCAAGGTGTTAATTAACTTTTAAAAACATGGTCGTCTGGTATACTAGTTACCAGGACGACATGTTTTTTATTTTGAAAGGTAATGTTGCAGATGCTCAAGCCTTAGTGGAAACCATGGCCTCTTTTATGCCTTTTTTGGAATTTACATTTCAATTTGACGAGGGTAAAATTAATTTTTTAGACATCTATTTAAGCAAAGACGTGGCCAATAACAGATTTAAGACGACCATTTATAGGAAACCTTGTTATAGTAATTCATTTTTACATTTTACAAGCAATCATCCTTATTTTCAAAAAAGAGGGGTTGTAAAAGGTCAGCTAGTTAGAGCTTCGAGGATGACTTCTTGTGATGATGACTTCTCCATTGAATGTAATCTTTTAAGAAACATGTTCATTAATCGTGGCTATCCTTTATTGTTAATAAACACCTTGACTAAAGAAGTTAAACACTAAATACTAAAGGTATGTTTAAATGCAGGAGATGTAAATACTGTAAGTATATTCAAACTGGTTCTTATTTCAACATACATGGAATACAATATTCGGTTAAGGATAGATTTTCTTGTGAGAGTCAAGGTGTTGTTTATTTAGCTACCTGTAAAGTATGCTCAGCATTTTATCTGGGCAAAACAGAATGCCAATTAAAACAACACATTTATGAACATATATATATATAGTATTACTAAAGGTATTCATACTAATGCATTAGCGAGACATGTAGCTGAATTTAGTTCACATGGTTTTGAATTTATAGTAGTTCAAAGTGTTCCAAGGAACCCAAGAGGGGGACAGTGGCATCTAAAACTTGAAGAACAAGAACTTCTGTGGCAGTTACAAACCAACGCATATGTTTACCCCGGGCTTAACGATGCTTGTTCCATTAAATGTTTGCTTAGATTGAGAGGTTTAGAACGTTGAACAATGGCTTCATATTTCATTTTTTAATGTATGAATGAACATAATAAGAGAAAAGTGTTAAATGTTTTATGTTTGTTGTATGTGTGTTGAATATGTAGAGCTTTTTACTCGGTGCACATCAGTTTATTCAACTGCGTATGCGTTTTTAAATTTGAGGGCAGGTTTAATTATTTAATCATTTAATTATTTAATTACTTGATTAATTTTTTTAATTGGCACTCATTTATACTATATAAAGTCTGTCATTTTGTGAAATGTTTGTCTGAAGAAGTGCACTTATTTAGTGCACAAAAGCGCTTACAATAAATAGTTTGGTGGATTTTACTACTCTTCTTTTTTTGAAGTTTGATTCAGTGAAACAGAATGTTTGGATTCTACTGCTGTCATCTCAAGGATCATAGGAAATCATGTGCATTTTTTAAACTTTCTCTCTGTGACTATAATTTTTGTTTTAGGATATTATTCTATATCCATCAAGTATTATGCTTTTTTGAGTATTTGACCATAAGCATATTAATAGCAATTGAAAGAGACTGTAATCAATAAAGACCGCCATCTGACTATAGAGTTATGATGGGCTTTGTGCTTAAATAACAATTCTAACTGCTTATGTTACCCTTCTAGTGACCAACTAAACAAAACTGTATTGTGAGCTGATGCTGTCCTATCTGGTGTTATGTATACACTTAAAAACAAACTCCAGAGCACTGCCACCTAGGAAAATGATAACGAAATGAGAACTAAGAACCTTTTAGACTTTTTTTGCCAGGTAGCCAACATATATAGTTTAACTTTAACATGATAGAGAGTGGAGCTTTATTTAGAAAAATTACAAAATCAAGGGAATATTTTATACAAAAAAAAACTGCAAGTTTTCTGGTGAAAGATGTTTTCTTTTAAACTTTCGTCAATTTGTTGCATGTGAAAGTTCAAACATATAGCCATGTATTCATTTGCCAAGCAGGCCCTGCTTCATAAAGGTGCAAACAGTTATACTAGCATAGAATACACCTCTCATATTTTTTCCATTTTCTGTTTTCATTTGTCAGACCTTTTGCTAATATGATTTGTTCATTACAGGGTCCAGGACAAAAGAATGAATAAGTAGAATATCATCTCTTCACTATTCGGGAGTAAGGAGATTCACCTTCTGAGCCAAGCATCAATGATATAGTTTTCAGAGTTTGACTTCAGCCTTCAACAGTTTTCCTTGGACACATTTTGTCTCAACAAACTGATAAGTTCTAACCCAAAGTAAAACAGCAAAGCACAGAACAGTAGTTAAGACAATGTTATTCAAGACTGCAAGAACAAATATCCATATCACAAGAAAGGCGCTTAAGAAAGATGAAACATGTCATGGTGGAGCTATATGCAAAGAACAAATTGTCTGACTTATAACTTAAAGTCCATGATAGACAAGAACGTTTATCATATCCCTCTCCGACAGACTCATGGTTGAACATGGTATGGAAATGCTAACTATATGAAGTGTTAAATATATAGTGAACCACTGACCAATTCAAAGGAAGCCTCACCTACAGAAATTCCACTATCTTTGTAACCCAGCATTTTATGGACTAGCACCACAGCTATGTCCATAAAATGAACAAAGTTCTCCCTCTCCCTGCTATTTGACCACAGGTCATCTGTCACCAGATTGCTATGCTGGTGTATCCCTCTTAGCCATATGTCTCGACTACAC
This sequence comes from Protopterus annectens, assembly GCF_019279795.1. NCBI lineage: Eukaryota > Metazoa > Chordata > Ceratodontiformes > Protopteridae > Protopterus > Protopterus annectens. The sequence goes on along the minus strand of NC_056739.1, from coordinate 1,895,031,831 downwards.
AGAATTTTGTAAAATGTCCATATTTTTGGTCTGCTCTTTATATTATGTGGTTTTCTGTCAAATCAATGAGAACTCATGTCAGTAAATAATCACAGGCATTTCGGTTTCAGACTTCATCCAGCCATCCATCCTCAACCCCCTTCCCCCACGTTCTTCAGAAAATGTACTATAATGCAAACTTTGTTATTCCATCAACTTCCTAAGTTTATAAGAGCAATATTTAAAATGTGTCCTTGATTTTGGGCTTTTTGTTTCCTCATTATTTTTTGAAATACCTTTACAAAACCTCACAGCTAGGTAAACGTATTAGTCGAAGAAACAAACACATTAACGTTTTCATTATTGTCATACATCAAACATATGTTTTCTTTTTAACAATTACCATTCACTCCAACATTTTATAAACTGCTCAGTTACTGCCTTCTCTTAAACATTGCTTCTCCAGCTGAACATTATTCTGTATGCATTGTTCACACAAATTCCATTTCTATGTCATTTACTCCTTTCCATTTCTAAGGATCCCACCTCCAGCTTTGTGTTTTTTAATTGCCTTTACATTATTCAGTACTTCAATTATAGCTGGTTTAGATTTTGATTTTGATTTTCTAGTAACTGCATTTTTGGCAGCAAATTGCATTAAACTTAGTAAGGCCTTACTATATCTACATAATTTGTAAGCTATATCCTCAGCTCAAAAGAATAATTTCCTTAGTTACAACTATTTGTTTCACCAACATTTCTGGCAAAGTACCCTGCAGGGAATTTTTAAAGTGCCAAATTTTAACACTCCCAAACACTGGCTTTGTCTAGATTTCTTGTGCTAAGAGGTTGACAACTATGCTCTCATCTGATGGTTCACCCAACTGCTGTTTACCACAAAGTACAATACCACAGAAACAATGACCTACTTGGTATATTTTGAGCATTCCTTTAATCTAGACAGGTTGGTCTGTACCTACATCCAATCATCGGTATAACACATGACTGTTGCTACATTTGTATAAGAAGGAACAGGACAGTTTTATTTCCGTTTCCAAGTTAGAACTGTACTGTGTAAATCTTGAAAACAAGTCAGTTTCTGCAAGTACATTTTCCACTGCTGTCCTCTTGGCTAAGGATTCCTTCCCAGCTGCCCCCTGTTGTTGTTTAATATTTAACAGTTTTGTGGTCATTCTTCTGACCTGTACTATTCCAGTGTCCACACAGCTTTCTGAATCACAGAATGGTGCTGATCTTATTAAAAATCATATGTCTTTGTGCTGTGTGTGTGTGTGTGTGTGTGTGTGTGTGTGTGTGTGTGTGTGTGTGTGTGTGTGTATATATGGGAACACTTCACAATGCTGAAATCCTGAAAGATCGAATTTCATATGACTGAGACCATATGATCGAACTTTCGGAATCCTGACATTGTGAAGGGAAATCTGCATACAGCGCGAAATGGGAGATTTCCCTTTTCCTCGCTGTAGTGTGATCTCAGACTTGGAATATTTAAGTAGCGGGAGGATAGGGGGTGCAGGGGGCTTGTCCCCCCGCAGAAATATTTAAATTGTTTTTTGGGGGGTGATTTGTTTCAGAATTTCAATATTCCAAAACATTAATCATATGGTCTCAATCATATGAAATTCGATGTTTCAGAATTTCGAGATTCTGAAGTGACTCCGTGTGTATATATATCTGTAATAGACACTTCATTCCTTTTTTTTTTTATTCTAGTGGCCAATGTTTCCCAGTGACATTCCTGGTAATACTTTGATTTAGTTTCTTCTCCAAACATTGTGCAAATTTATTGCTCACATCATAAGGAGTAATAGTAGCTGTCAGGGGATTTCCTACTAGACATCTATCTCCAGCTCCTCATGGCTAAAGTGGTCTCTTACCAAACCATGAGCCAACTGCAATGTCTCAACACCCTGCCCTTCCATGTTCCCATGCCTGCACACTAATAGCTACAGAGTGTAAGGGCACTACTAGGAAGGGCCAAGTACTACATTTTATGGTGCCCATTATCCCGTGGTGTTCACCACAGCAGCATACTAAACTGCCTATCTCCAGCATGGGCAATCCAGCATCTCCCTGGTACATGTTGTACGTGTTATAACACTTGTTCTCTACTTGGTGTCATCAGTTTGGCAGATTGAACTGCTTCTCAATTCAGGGTGAGCAAACCAGTTTTGAACTTTCACTCCCATCTTCCCCATCCAGCTTCGACAGTGTTTGGGTCACTAGCCAGTCCTACATTGAGTTTCAGTTGGAGCTTTGTCCCTCTGTGCCATATAGCTATTTATTTATTTTTTTTTTTTTGTTAGGACCACTGAAGGGTCACTGATTCAACACTACTTTTCCAAAACTATACATTTCAGAATTGTTATGTAATATGTTTTCTAAATGGGAAACAAATGTGACAGACAGCAAGAGAGACATACAGACAGAGAGAAAGACAAATCGATGTATGTAAAAAGGGGGGAAATATTCATGAATACTGAAAATCTGCATCTTTATACAAAGATAATTTATTTAATAGATTGTACATTGTTCTAGCAAGATATTTTTCCCACCTTCATTTATTTGGTTACTTATTTGTAACGGATAATTGTCTAGTTTCTATTTTATGCATTTTCACCATATATCTTTCCATACTCTTTTGATATGGAATGTCTCAAATTATTTAATAAAAAGATTATTTATAGATTCAGCTAATTTCCATCATCTGAACAAATTTATTTCACTGTACTGAACACAATGATGGGAAAGGACAGCGCCTGTAATTTATAAAGAAGAATTATATAATAAACTTATTCCTGACGAACCCCAACCCACTAATCGCCATTCCTTTTATTGAATCACAAACAAATTAAAAAAGATTATTCCATGTGTCCGCGACATACAGATTTTCATATGCTAGACAAAGTAGTCCCCCCACAACTAATCATATGATTATGCATTGTGTAACCAATTATTTCAGAATGCTGCTTGTTTGCACACTACTGGTGCCGTGTATGTCTGTGTCCTACACAGAGTGAATGTTACATCTCCACATGCAGCTGACATAAATGTTGCATAGAACTCTAGCTAAGATGGGGTAAGTGGCAGATATCAATCTTCAATGCCTTTGGCATAAATATGCATGCTACCACCTTCATCATCCTGTTTAATGTCTACTGAATTTGTAAAGCCTTGCGTCTGACTGCCCATGCTATAATGGTCAGCTATACATGACACCTTAGCTACTTTAACAAATAGCTTGGCAATGACCTATGCCTGTCACGACATTTATTAGTCAATCCAAAGCCACACAGTACCATTAATTTTCAGAACAACATTTCTATATTGCTATGGGGACAACAAAAAGAAACAAAGTGCATGGGTACTACATGAATAAATATGTGTGTTTTTATAGGTAAGGTGGGGACATGTGAGAAGCAGTATGAGGTTTTGAGTAGATAATGTATATTTCTGAGGACATTTCTCAACTCTTAGTGCAGGATGGCTCTCTGCTGTTTTTTTCTCATCTAGCAAACTCAAATGAGATTATTATTCTGGTAGCTGTGTGCAGTCCTTGAGAAGTCTGAGATCTTTTTTTGTACTCCATGAGGTACTGAACTGCAGGAGTGGAGACAGAGATGAACAACATGGAATGGTAGCTTGAGACTGAAGCACATTATTCATTCTTACACACTGCTGGTGCTTAAACTTACTGAGACAGCTGAGCAAGACATCCATTATTCCATTTAACATCTACGTGTTTGGTTTTGCTTTAGCCTCTTTTGATAATTAGATTTTATCCCTTATGTGATTTTGGTGTGCAGTGTTTCCTGTAACCTAACAGTAAATGTATGCTTTACTCCATCACCATTCATCCCTTCTAATTGATATGCATAAAATGTAAAACCATATTAGCACTAAAGCTGTATACTGTTAAGTACTGTGCCAAAGGAACATGGACAGAAGCATTATGGGAAATATGGGGGGATAAAAGCGGGGCCTCACTCAAGACATGTGTCCAGGACCCAAAAATCAATATCAGCAACCCTGCTGAGGGGAGACAAGAGCATGGAAGTACAGATATAATAACTGACAGGCTAGAAATGGTCAGACCTACTTAAAATAACAGATTCACATAAAGATTTATTCTTCAAAAAAAGGGGAAAAAAAAAGTTTGAGAAATAAGAAATTACTGCTGATTGCTTATTAAAATCTTTCAGCCATAGCTCAACTAATTCTTTGATCCTAAGAAACAGTGAAACCCTCAGGGACTTCCATAAATATAACGAACGATAGTGCATTTATTTTGTAGTTGTAACTCTATCTGCTTGACAGCGAGTGGCTGTGTGTGTGTGTGTGTGTGTGTGTGTGCGCTCGTGTATGTGCATGTATATGTCCATTTATCTATTATTGGAGGTAGCTGTGCTGTGTTACAGAAAAGGTCATACAAAGATAGTTTTAGTCAAAAAATGACAGATCAAAATGTCTGCATGTCTGCCTCTCACATTTTCTTTATTAACTCAGACATATGTTCATTTGTTACAAATCACTGCTTTAAATTGGCTTTTATCATCTCTTGAGTCATAAAGATATACAAGCTGGCACAATTTGACTACTTCATTAGAATTATTCTAAGAAAATAAAATGAGTGGGCCTATCAAATAAGGAACAGGTGGTGATATCTTAGAAAAGACATAAAACAGCTACAGTAACACATTTATGATAAAAAAACAGTGTTCCCAGCCAAAGAGCTGCTTAATAAATTCATTAACACCTCAGAGATAATAGTGGCCTCTAATGCTTTTGCTTACTGAATATTCATAATTTAATGTTTTGAAGTGTTTGCTTGATAGGGTTGCTTAAAAGTAAGCAAAACTGTGAGCTAATAGGATGCATGCATCATTTACTGGCAATGGAACAAATTGGCAAAAACTAATACTAGCTGATCTCTAATTTTAGGGTTCATTTAAACTGAATGAATTTCCATGCTCTAGCTGTATTATTCCCATTTAAAATGCTGGGGAACATTAGCCTGCAAAAATATCTTACTCAATTTTCTACTACCAGAATGCAGGTGTTTAGCAGTTTATAGCCAAATATTAAAATTACAGCAAAAAATATCAGAAGCTGATGCATAGCGTTTATATATATTTGTGTATGTGTGTCTGTGTGTGTGTGTGTGTGTGTGTGTGTGTGTGTGTGTGTGTGTGTGTGTGTGTGTGTGTGTATTTGCATGTATATTTTTTCTTATCAGGAAATGAAGAAGCACATCTTTCTAACGTAGATCATGTATTCTTTGTTCACTGGTCTATACCAGACACTAGAAATAGTGGTATACATTTTAGTGACCCCCTTCAACTCTTTCCAGCACTTACTGTAAGCCAGAAAATATGTTTTTCCTGTTCCCCCATATACTCTTCCTTTCCCAAGGCTAATGATAACAGTATGAATGACATTACCATGTAGCTTTTAATAATGTTTATTATGAATATACTGCACTGGGTATATATGTAGCAAATCTGGATACATTTTTCTAAGAATACTTTTTAAGCAGGAGCCCAGCAATATCACAGTATGTTCATGTGCAGTAATGTTAATTTGCTTTGATACTCTACATAAGCATTACAACTGTCCCTAACTCTACTCTCCCACATCTCCCTTGCCTATCATTAAAAAAGTTTCTTCAGTTGTTAAGAGGATGATAACCCCCTTACAAAATATAATTGAAAATAACATAGTGAGACATTATACAGACAGAATAGCATGGATCAATAAAATACATTTTCTCCAAATGTTTTAATATATAGCAAATGGAAAAAAAGTAATGTTTTTCTTAATACTGTCAGTTTTTTTATCAAAGACTGAATTTGACATATTAATCTTTATAAGGGTTGAAGGGAGTGACAATGCCCCTTACCTCATATTAAATCAGTATATTACGAAAAAAGTATCTATTACTGAAAAGCAATACTGGTTAGTATTACCAGAAGTTGCAGTAAATACAGGGTGGTTGTTCCACAAGTTCATGAAGTTACTGTTAAACTGATATCTTTTGAAGATGTTACACTAATAACATTAGGAATGTTTCATGCTAAGATAGTTACCTTTCCAATTAAAAGCATCTTTAAAAATAATACATACACAAAAGGTGCAAATTAAAATGTATTCTACAAACACAGGGTCAGATTCCATAAAGTTCACAGAAGCTATTTGCGGACAGTGCAGCACGCTGAAGGAAGACCTTGGTGCACCTGCTGCAAATGCGATTTCAGAAGATAAGGTAACCAAAGTATTTATGTACTCAACATAGGATAATGAGGGATCTTGAGCACACCAGTCCAATTCCAAAACACAGTGTGCACCCACAATGCAACTTAAATGTGACAATCACCCATGATGATGTCATTTATGAAATCCTCACTATATGATTACGGACCACAAAGAATTCTAGAGAATACTATGGATTACAACAAAATCTGTAGCAAAACTTAAAAAAATATGTAAATGCAGCTTGCTGTTAATGAACTGCAACAGGGTGCAGTGAAATAAGCAATAAATGAGGCTGTGCAACCTAGAAGGCAGCAAGCTAGTGTCAGAGCAAGACTATAACTAAACCAGTTGTCAGGCCAGCAAATAATCAATAAGTACCAGCTGGACAGACAACTGGTGTAGGCTGTTTGCAACATATGCGCCCCACACATCTGTGCAGACCCTACAAGAAAATCCCATTCTCCTTGAAACCAAAGTGTGTCTCAGCCTGGGTGTACTTGCATCTAGGAAATTCCAGAGAGACATGTGGGGTGCTGTGGGAGTATCACAGACACCTGCCAGTTATATCCTGGCAAAATTCATGGAAGCAATGTGCAGCAAGGTGAATGACTACATACACTTCACATCCACCCCTGTGGAGTAAAGAACTGTAATGCATCAGTTTTACAGCATCACAAACTTCTTCCATGTACTTGGTGCAATAGATTGCACACACATACCTATCAAGACACCAGTACATCCTGAAGCAGACTGATATATAACCAGAAAGAGCTGGTCATCCTGAACTGCCAAGTTGTGTGTGCAGCAGGTGACAGCATAACAAACATCATGGCAACACATCCTGGAAGTGTCAATGATGCTGTCATAGCAGCATTCCAGTAAGGTGAAATACCTGAGGGACTACCACTAGGTAAGCACAGGAGCACAGGTAGGACAGAAGCTAAGCATACTCCTCAAAACAATATCCATCCTGACCACATGCGTTTCCACTCCCTACAACAGCTGAATGTGGTTATCCACTTGAGCCATGTCTAATGACACTGTATAATGAACCATCCAACCCTGCACAGGAGGCCTGCAACAGAGCAAACGCAGCAATCAGAAACACCATAGAACGTGAGTTTGGTGCACTGAAAGCTAGGTTCAGATGTTTGGACACATCCCAGGGTGCACTGCAGTACACACATGAAAAGGCAGCACAGATGATAATGGCGTGCACCCATGCTACACAACTTGCTAACTAGAACAGATGGCAATCTTACAGTTGCAGGTGTGGGTGAACTACCTCAAGAACCACAGATGTCTGAAGAGGACATCCCTCAGGTATCAGAAGAGGAGAAGAAGGACATAGATTACAGAAGACACATATGTAGGCAATGTAGGGTGCAATATCAACTCTGTGCACAACTGACACAAGTATGTATACACACTCAGATTGTTGTGTCACTGTATGGAAACCATAAGGCACACACATCAGTGCTACACATTCCTATGTCTACACTATAATTACATGAAAAAGTGAAACCACACAGGACATAATGCAGAAATTTGAATATCAGAAGACGCATATCATAGTAATGTAATTCAATAATATGAGCCAGCTATGTGCACTACACTATTGGACACACTCTAACTCAGTCTATGGTGAACTCACTGATGTCTCACATCATGGTCCACTCTGTCCTGACCATGTACAGACACACATTGCCCTTTTTACTCCATAGAGGAGATTGATGGGGTGACAACACCATGTTGAGATGAAAGAGCATGACTGCAAGTTGAAGGCCATGTGACTGGCAGGACCACTGCATTTGGACCAGCAGTTGAACTCCATGCAGGTTGGAACAGAGACAGTGATTCTTGATGGCCAGTGGTGGTTCTGTGGACAGATGACCTGCCTCTCCCATGCTAAAATCTGCTGAATACAGTCATGGAATGCAGAAATCTGCTGATAGCATGAGGCTGCTGCAGTACCTAGAGGCCAGGGTTTCTACCAACCATGCCACAGCAAGCAGGCTCTCATTCTGAACAGCCAATGCAGCCATAATCTCACCATGTTGGAGCTCTTGTCCTTCATGCATCACAGGTAGCTGGTGTGCCACACAATATGTGGCACATGCAAGTGCGCAGATATCTAACTGATGCTGTTGCTGTGATTGCTCATCTGGCTGCAGCAGGAAGCAGACACCTTCTGACACCAGAACATGCATGTCTAATGTAACCCTCTGTTTCTGGTTGTTGTGTGGAACTGCCATCAACAGCAACCTTAACTAGGGTCTGTTGGTCGATGGCCTCACCCTTTTCAACATCCACTGTCCCAGCATCCTCCAAATCTCTAAACAAGTTGACCTCCACATCTGAAGCCACAGTTGCAGCAACATCATTGTCAACCTCATGGATGGACTCTCCAAACACCTCAAGGTCTTCTGTGCAGTGGCTATACTACCATGCTGAAACACATCTTGAACCACATCATGATCACTGGATGGGCTGCTGGATGATGCAAATAGTTGCTATACTACAAGATACAGAGATACAGATCAGGACAATGTGCTTACATCACATGATGGATATGATCAAGCACATATGATATATATAGCTCACTTCAATGTTACAAACAGTAATGACTTTACATGAGGTCTACTGTATGTACATTTCATGGAATCTACATACATGAAGTATTTAATTTGGTTACAAGGCCAACATACATGACATATGCGAGGAATACAAAAAAAAACACACCTGACAACACCACATGAGAATATGGTACTGTTGAAGAGGGAAAAAAACAGTATTAGTGATCACATCATTGCGACCATTAACCAGGTGAACACAGTTAAAACATACAGCAGTTGTGACATACCACTGATGTGTGCACTCAATAATGATGCAGACTGGCCTAGGAATGGGAAGAAATACACAGTACTAATTGATGACAACAACAGGATTAACAGCAATGATAGGTATGAAACAGTTAATAGCATACCACTGACCGACTCCTGGAGAGGAGAGGTTGTGGGTTGTACTGTGGATCCTACAGTGGGAAAGTAAAGAGACAGACAACAGTCATATATTCAGCAAAAACAATATTGACAGCATTATATATACAACAGGGTAACATGGGCTGCAAATACTCACGTAATGGACATTGCAACTGTGCATTAGATGGGCCTGTGTTGACAAATATTGACATAAATATCATGTATCACGTGTGCTACACACTGATGCAAGCTATAGATAAATGTGCAGTAATATACCTGGTCTCTGCACTTGAAAATGCATGGTTTAGGCCTCCACTGGATGTACCTGCAGTGTACAATGTTATTTAAATAGCAATATGACAGTAAACAGCAGTGCCATGAAATGAGTCTGAGGCAATAACAAGGTTGTGGTCTCAGTAACAGTATGGGAACACTCACCTGCTGATCCCTGGTTAAGTCTTGAGGTAGACGGACCTGTGATTGTTAATGTAAACAGCATTACACATATTGTGTGGGCTGCTGTGTCTGTACTTCAGTTGTATGAATACATGTTATTAGACTTACATTCATCATCCTCATCCTGTATGGATGTGTGTGCATGGCTCAACTCGACTGCTGTAAATCAAAAACAACAATAGATTAATATGCATGCTCATACAGCAATACACAGCCATGTAATGGAAAGTATGACATATATGTTCAGCCTGGAACTCCAGCTTCAATCCCACCACCAGGGATGTGTCACTCCCCTCTTGTTGTATGTAGGGAGGCTAGAAATACTGTGATGTCATCTGGGGGTGTCAACTGTGGTCCACCACCTGTTGCAACACTCAATCTCTTGTAACGTCTTTCTCTGTTGGCTGATCATCTCCAAGCAGCATCATCTATTGGCTGTGGTCTCCAGCTGCATTGATCATATTTGTGAGATTGGTCCAGATTTCATGTTTCCAAATCATATTGCATCATGTTCCAAATCATATTGCCTAATGGCCTAGAAGTCTCCATCCAGGTTGTCAGACAGCATCAATTATAATCTCATTTTCCTGGGTGGAGAAGTTGTCACCCTTATGACAGATGGCCATCTAAAAGGCAAAGATGCACTCATGATAATATTCCTGTGTGAGCCCATTTTTGCATTTGATTCTATAAACAGCATATGCCAATATAAACAGTATGCATTCCTGTGCAATGCAAAGGTCTGCATAAAACTGTCTGTGATAAATACTAATGCGGCATATAAAAAGTAACAACAATAGCTTCATACATAACATTTGTAAAATCAACATAACTTGTAACATCTTCACAGTTCAAGAGTGGGATTAGAACAACTCACACTACATATATATTGAATGGAGGCCAAAGACAGCAGTATCATGCCACAGGAGTCTGTTTGCATTTTACATCAGAATACTACAGTGAGTAACAATTAAGTAACTTCCAGAAAACATTGGAAAATCTCTGAATCCATAGGCAAGCCACAAATATTACAAATATTTCTATACTGAGCCAGTAGTTATAACACCTTTACTAAGAAACATCATTGAAGAAACATCCATAACAGCAACAGCACGTTTTTAACAGTTTTATAAGGAAGCACAAATTAAGACATACCTGTAATATCAACATCACATACTAGGTATGGATAGTGTCAGATTCTGTAGGTTTCCATAGTAACAACACAGACTGCAAAGAATTACCTGTAAGAATTGCAGATTATCTCTAAATCAGCCTTCATATACTGTTAACATCTGCAACAGAAGTCTGTCTATACAACTGCATATGGGACTGAAATCACTTATTTAAAATTGTGACATATATTTATAAAGATCAAAACAACATCACTCAAGTAACTTATAACAACTTATTTTAAAGATAAAATTTTGAGTAGCAATCAATTTAACCAGGTACCACTAGAAATGATTGACTTGAAGAGGTTTACTAATCACCAAAACAGAAAGTCTACCAATTGCCAGTGTACTTCTTACTCCAAATCACAGACTCAAAGTGCACCTAATGGGCAATCATCTTTAAGTACCATTTGCACCATACATAATTAATGAGGTTCATTAAAATTCAAGTTTTTGGAATGCCATTTGTGCACCTCCACATAAATTGGCTTCATGCGCCATGACACCCATGTGTATTGTGTAAACACCCAATGGGTATCGATAATAGGTACCATGTATGGCATTTGCCTATTATCTTCCAATGATTTGATAACATGGCATCAGTGCCACTTTCATATATTGATTTTGATACATTTACTGATCAGACCATTGCTGTGAACTGAGTGGTACCTCAGTGAGCATTTCTCTGTGTTTGTATTATCCAGACTTCTTCAACTTAAGATTGTGATGACTACTTCAAGAAGGTTGAGAAATGTCTGTGCGCCCAACTGCACTGACCAGATGACCCAGATGCTCTTCATATCCATGTGCACAATTTTCTATATTTATTAGGCTGTACTGTTACATTTTAAAACATATTATTACATGTCATTGGTAAGTGTACACACACTGACCTTCCTTTCATGTACATTCCGTTTATGGTACTGACAGAGTTATATGCATATCTACACCTGGCTGTTGCCTTTCACATGGCATATGTGTGTAGCATATACACATTCCTTTACACATTTGTTTGTGTTGTGTACACCTACTTTTTTCAGTACCTTAATGGAATCAGTTACATTACTTAGTTGTCGTTACCTTACTGGACAGATTAAGTTTCATATATATATATATATATATATATATATATATATATATATATATATATAAGTTCCCTACTAGAAGACCAAAGACACATTTTTTCGAATGCGTCTTGGTCAAACTCAAAAGCCTGAAACGGCAAAATAATGAAAAGGCTATTAAACGAATTCTTTCACTGGGAAAGAACTCACTTGGCCGCTTTGTTACGTTGCCATTTTCAGCACTGTAGTGTAGTCTCGGAGTTGGTATATTTAAGTAGGTGGGAGTGTGGGGGTGCAGCCCTCCACATTGGGAGGTCTGGGGGTCAAAGCCCCCCCACTTAATGTAATGTTTAAAATGTTTTTGTTTTTTTTGTTTTTTTTTTGGAACAGCGATTTTTTTTTTCCCTAGGAAAAAAAATCGTTGTTCTGAAAGTTTGAAATTGTAAGCTTTTGCTGACATAGGGTCGATTAATCACTGTTTGCTTTTTTAAGCATTCGGTGATCTAATATAGACCCTATATATATATATATATATATATATATATATATATATATATATGTCTGTATAACTATTAGAGTCCTTGAATTGTGATAAGCTTTCCATAACTTTGTTACTGTACACCATGACTGGATAACCATTTCTCAGTACTTATGGATTACTTGCAGATTTGTTTATTGCACCATTGATACTGCAAAATGCCACTGTGCACTGAGCTATTCTTTCTTTCTTGTAGTACATTTACATATTACAATGTTATCTGCAAGTTTCACACTGATATTGGTGAAATGTGCTGGTTTTTGCAAGCTTTGTGGAATATGGCCCACAGTTATAATTACACAAGAATGGACATCTCTGTATAGAAAGAAGCCCCCCTCCCACAAGAGACTGCTGGCAAAAATGTACCTGAAACAGAAATATTCAGTACAAATGCTTAGATTGCTGAAATCATATGTAAAACAGAGAGTATAATAAAGACCTGGAAGAAGTCAGTGAACTCTCTATGTCTAATCTGGGGATACAAGCTGAAAATGTAACTAATATGAGCATAATAAGTAATGACAGCACCCAGAATATGCAGATATTATCTGGGATAGAATGCAAATGAGCCACCACTGTCTGTTTATAGCACAGTTTCTGGCAATTAGTGACAAAACTGAAGGGCTAGCGATAGCTGTTAAACACTGTGAAAGAGAGAGAAGGGAAGAGGCTTGAGCAATATCAAAGTTAGTATGAAAAAGACAGGCATATATCTGAAACTGTAGAAGCTCCAGTTTCAGAATAAAATGATCAAGTGTTGTAGATAAAGTTACATATAAAAGCTATAACAATGGGTCTATATTATATCGTCAAAGCGTCAGCTATTCAAATACCTAATGGTTGACCCGTAAACAGCGAAAGCTGAAAACTGTGAATGGCCACTTCCGCAAATTTTTTCACAGGGAAAAAATTCACTTGGCCATTATTGTGAATTTGCCGTTTTCTCCAATGTAGAGTGATCTCGGAGTTGGTATATTTAGTTAGGGGGTGTGGGAGACACAGTTAATTACGGTTTGAAAGTTTGTTCGCCGGCCAAGCAAATTTTTCCCTGTGAAAAAATTCACAGAAGTGGCCGTTTACGGTTTTCAGCTTTCGCTGTTTATGGGTCGACCTTTAGTTGTTCGAATAGTTGATTCTTCAAGGATATAATATAGACCCATAACAACAGCTACCTGATTTTGAGACAAGATCCTGTTATCACACTGCCAGCCGAGCTATCTGGAATTTTGTAAATAATTTTATGTCATTTGTGAATATTGATATGATTTATACAGAACTGTATGTTATGTACTGAGCTAAAATGTAACCACAGCATGCTCTGCTGACTTAGAATAGAAATGTATATAAACAATTGTAATTGTGTAACTCTATATGTTTTAACAGTAGAAACTGGGACATAAAAGGTTAACTTGCAAAGCTTCAAGAAAATTAGTTGAAATTAAATTGTTTTATGATTGTGCTATAAAAGTTATCTCTCAGTTTCAGTGTAGCAGACGCAATGTCTAGAGCTAGAAGTGTTTTGTATTGTCTTGGAAGAGAAGTAATTACTAGGTTTGAGATGCAGAGGTTTTATTGTTTTATGACTTTTAGGATCCGCAAACATCTGAGAGATATGTATTTTTCACAGAGATGCTAAAAATGCTTGCACTTTCTATTGCTTGGGAACTAACGTCAGGTGAAAAAAGGGATGTCATCCAAGCTAACCCAGCAGTAATATTGGATATTAATTTAATAGCTCTCTCAGAGAGGAACTGTGCATTTTGTCTTTGACCTAACAAGAACATCCACTCATCATCACATTTGCACTTGCCTTGCTGTAAGTAAGTCTAGGGTACAGTAATTTCTCTTAGATACAGTTAGGAATATATTGAAATATAGCTTAGATGTTTTCTTTATTTATTTGAGACTGTCCTGCAATGTTGTTTTAGATATTTCCTGTGATTTTGAATTCTGAAGTAACTGTGTTTGTGTACTGAGTATTGTCATGTTCTTTTATTATTTATTATTAAATATATGTAAACCTATCTTTGTGGCTGAATTTTGTGAGACATATTTAAGCTCTTAGGGTACTTGCATATCTATATGGTGACACTGTACAGGCCACTCCTAAATAGCCTTGCTCTTGGTCAGACTACCATTTGGATTAATAGTAACATTACACAGTAGGATTGGACACCCTTTGATAAGGGCCTTAAAAGTAGCTGATAAGAGTAGTTGGTGGCAGTGGAAACTACCTTATAGTCTGCGCAGAAGGGGGCATAGCTAGTGACCCTGTGCCAGCCTTTCCCAGGAGTGTGTGTGTGTCTGTATATAAATCAAACCTCAAACAGAGTGTGTGTGTGTGTGTGTCAGCTACTTGGGCAGGGACATGAAGCTCTGTTTGGGCAGGGAGGATGCTGGAGGTTTTGGCTTAGCCACTCAGCTGAGATCTCAGCTCTATAGCTATGCCAGTGAGGAGTCTTCTTGCGAATCTGGAGTAAGAGGGAGAAACCAGCCCCAGACTGACTGTGGTCTCTGTGTGCTCTTAAGTGAAATTGCACTTTACTGTTTGTGTGTGTACTTGTCATCCTCCCAGTGTGTACATCCCCTAGCTGCTGCCAGTGGTTAAGATTGAGGCTTCTTGATTACTGGGCTAATGCAGGGGATTCACACCTGTCACAAGACTCTATGGATTGTATGCACTCCAAAGGAAATAGGATACAACTATTAGGTAAGAAACACCAATATAAAAGGTTTGGGTAGTTTCACAGGACTCTGCATCACAAACTATGTTGACTAGTTTCATAAAAGACTATTTTTACAGAACAGTAAGGAAACATCAAGTTATTATTTAAGCCTTGCACTTGATGTGTTATTGCAGCACTAAGAAGAAAAGAGTGAACACAGTTCAGAGATTGCTGTCTTTGCTGATTTAATATTAATTTTCAGTAAATACTGAGCATGCACTGAATGATATGAGAAAAATACCATGGAGCAAAAATATACTGCTGGCAAAACTTAAAAGTGGTATGGCATGATTTTGACCATTAGTTTGATAGACCTGAAGAACTGCAAATCTAGGTCAAAACTTTGTGTATCTTTTTATCTGCTTTATCTTAAGCCAAGAGAGGAATGCAGGCAATGGTCAGACATGAGGCTTGATAGGCTTTCTTGGGAAAATATGAACTATTATGACTTAAAGGTTTGTTGATATTTCTTCAGCAAAGGTTTATTAAAGGGTTAGTTATTATTATTAACATTAGTAGTTGTAGTAGTAGTAGCATTTAGACACTATTTTATGAACAGATATTGTACTGAATTATAAATAAAGAAATAATTGCAATGAAGCATATTAAATCTGGGATATATTGAAGTCAAATCTGAACAATGACCATGAATTGGCCTAGTGTGCTGTCAGTGAGTATTAAAGAAATGCAACTCATGGATGAAATTCATAAACAAATTGGATAGCATGCAGTGGCATTTTGCATGAGTAGCAGTCACATGCAGGGTGTGGGTGACTGAAACCAAGCAATGCCGTCACTCAGTGGCCTGCACTGAGGATTATAGGTGTATGAAAATGAGTGCATAATGATAAGCAAATGAAGTCAAGCACCAAATAAGACAAAAATCTAGGTAAGCAAAAGAATATCATGATTCAGAATCATATATGTGTAGCAACTGTACACCCTGTTGCTTGACTCAGTAGCAGGTACAGCATGCAGGAAATTGAAATACATACAATTTTTCGAGAACTGAACCTGTTGAAAAGGAAAAAAAGACTCTACACCTGATGAAGTCAGCTTATCAAACTCGTTGCTTTTTTGTCTGTGCAGGAAGGTGGTATAGAGGGGGATCATGGAATTTGCACTTTGCCACTGCAGTGTGATCTCAGAGTTGGTACATTTAATTAGCAAGGGATGTGGGGGAGCAGGTGAGACTTACACCCTGAATAAAATAGTTTTCCTTTCTTTTTTTACTTTTAGATAGGCTGTTGATCAACCAGTTGTGTTGAATCAGTTGCTGCTCGACATGTTGCATTTTCAATGTATACATACACAGCCAAGAAATTCTAAAAGTGCACATGTTAGGAGTGGTGGCAGTCTTTGCTCAGCATTATTTGTCTGTTCTTGTCACAACAAGCACTTACCCAGATGTACAGCATGGCAGACTGCTGCAATAACAAAGGTTTGGGCAGCAAGTCGTACCTTTCAACTGTACAGATTTTTGCAGAATGTCTACATTATTGCTTCATATTTTTGGTCTGTTTCTCATAAAATTATGGTTTTCTCACAAATCATCAGCAAAGCATTGAGGAATGGAGTCAGAAAATAATAACAGATGCCTTCAGAAAATGTATGCCAACCAAAAACCTGCTATTCTATCAACTTTCTAAGTTTGTAACAGCAATATTTAAAAATTGTCCCACTTTTTTTGGCCTTTGTTCCCCCATTATTTCTGGCTTTGTCCAGATTTCTTACTCTTAAGAGGTTGAGAGGTATGCAGCAAGTAAATATATAATATGACTGACCAGAATATATTTGGCTACTTCTGTGTAGATCAGAACATGCTTAAAAGTCTAGCAGACATGCATTGCCTTTATGCTGCATCCGGGAGAATATGTACTATTACTATCCCTGTAGGGACCAAGGTATGCACAACATTTAGTTATTGGTGCTTTTCAGCAACCAACTGTGAAAACATTAGGTACATCTCAGACTTCTGCTTCACGAATACTTAAATTTCTTGAAAACCTAATTCTGTATGTCAAAGAGCATATCTGGCTTTCCAAGACATCAAGGTAGAGAGCCTCCAGTATGCATGTTTTTTGTAACATTACATGCTTCCCAGGCAGTGACCAGAATATATTGCATATATATACCAGTAAAGGCTCCACCTTGCCCACAATCACATGTGTACATGAAGAGGAAGGGCTAATATTCCCCAAACTGCCACGTAGTGCCTGCATGTAGTGGGGATTATATCCAACACGTTTCTGTGTATCCCACCATGCAGTTTCTATGACTCACATATTTGGTACATGTCTGACCTGCATGGTTGGTCCCAGTGAGGTTACTTACCCCAAGGATACCTAGTTGGAAGTACAGGTCTTCTCATACAGAAATTGCATATAACCACTAACTCCTCCCAAAATGTTTGTTGTGTGCTTCAGATGATGCTGAATACCCGTGTAGCCCTAGCTCAAGACTCCTACCAGCCATCCCAAACAATGTAGCTGTATTATCATATAACCCACCCATGCTGAGACAAGAAATTTTATTAAACATGCTTTTAGTGTTCTGAAGGCATGCTTTCACTGACCTGACACAACTATAGTGGCACTGCAATACACTTCTGCCACAGTCAGTGAGCTGGTTGTTGTCTATACCATGCTGTACCACATAACCATGCAGAAACAAGCTGGTCAGCCCCATGAAATGTTTATGTTAGGACCTGTTCCAGACTCAACAGAATTAGGGACAGGAGGGAACAAGGAGGTGGGACAGAATGATGCATGTGCAGGCTTAACATCCACCCACAGGCATCAATGAGAGCAGTATGGGCACTGATGAGGTGCTAGTGAAACCTGGTCCACAGCTATGTGGTACAACTATCCTAAAGTCACATTGTCACATAGATTAAACATAATGCATGGAGAATTGCTGCCATGTTACAGTTGCTAGTGGATGGTCTGGTCACAATGTTCTACATGCATCACCTCAACACAGCAAAGGATACAGGCTATTGGGAGTAACAGTCATTGCCTTTTGCAAAGCCAGCATGGGACACAATAATATAAGACTGAACAAAAACCGTGTGGAACACAGAGCACACATATGGGAGTGGCAAAAACTTCATGGCAGGGTTGAGGGCAGTGACCATGGTGGCACAGGTATTGGGATTACTAAGGGCGATAAGGCTTAAGACCTTCAGTGGCAAGAACAGGGTGGCACTGTGGGATCTGGACCTTGATACAGGCTGCTGGTTAATGCTGACAAGGATTATCACCTCTTATGACAGGGATGAGGTGCCATTTTGTGAACAGGACCTAAATGCAATTTTAGTTAGGCAGCAAAGAGGTGATAGGCTTGTGACTTTTGCGACATAGATGGATTGCCATTGCATGATCTACACCTAGATGCAGATCTTTTGTCCACTTATGGTGAGGAATAAAAGGTTTTAAAAGCTTATAACAATGGCATTCTGTGTGCACCTTACAAAGGCCAAGGAACACAGCCACCAAAGTTATGCACCATACCTGAGCCATGGAAAACCCATCCCATGGTGGCACTCAGAAATCTCTGCAGGCAGGTGCTCCTTGAAGCAGTGTGTGCCACCAATGTCCTCACTGCACCTAGTCCTATATCCATCATCATTATCATCATCATCATCATCAGTACATCATATATACATGGAGTTCATAACAGTGCAGGTTAACATCCTCCTGAATACAATCCAGCCCACAAACCAGTTCTAGTGCAAACTCTGAGGCAACAGACCATGCCTGGATGACACTACTGCATATCCATAGCATTTACAGCAAGAAGAGAAAATAAAAATTGCACTCAACCAATACAACTGTTTATGCAGGTTACACAGGGTTTCCCATGATCTGCAACTCTCTTTTTAATAAAAATTAACAAGCTATTACATTGTTTAGACAGTTAAATAAGTGCAATAACAGTAATGGAATAAATATTTTCATTAATAGTATATTATAATGATTTACTGACTTTTAAATTATCAAGCAGAATATCAAATTACATATATAATTTTTAAGCAAACTCAAAATGTCTATTGTGTTACCAGATTAATTTAAATAAATCAGCCAGCTTTAATCTTTGTAAAAGAAATTAACAGTGGCAAAGCAAAATTGCTGGGAATAACAGAATATATGTATATATATATATATATATATATATATATATATATATATATATATATATATATATATATATATATATATATATATTGACTGCACTAATCCCTACATTGAAATACTATGGACTTTGAGATATTTTCTGTTTTGGGGTAATAAATGCATTCAAATTGTGTGTTTGATTTCTTTGTAATGAAAGCAAGGATTCATTCATTGCTGTGTTGATTGGTTGATGACTATATCAGGCTTGAGTATATTACGTTTGCATGCTGTTTTAGGTAAATGAAAGATGCAGCATTAGGGATCCAGACAGAGAAAAGATAATTTAGACCATGAGGAGAACCACATCCTTGTGGCAGCCCTTAGGACATATGGCTAATGCCTTTTTGGAAAAGGGGACCCAAACAAGCAGAGAAGGCAAAGGCCTGGAACCAAATTGTTGTAGATATAATCACTGTTGGTGGAAGGAATTGCAAATTAACCCAGTGCATGACGATGGTCAATGATATGGTAGAATGTATCATAGCAAAGGCAAGGCAGAATGGAATTGACTGTTGCACTGCTGAAGGAATTTCAAACACTTATTCCTTTACACCTATCATTGAGTACAATGCCCCCTTTGGTATGTACCTAACTAGGCATATCCAACAATTGGAATGTCCACAGAGGTTCCTCACTAAAAGAATACAGGGCATAAGTAAAACATCCTTTGCAGACCTCCTCAAGACCCTATCCCTGTATTATATCTCCTACAGGCTTTTGAGGGGAGATCTATGTCTGGCATACAGGCCATTGTCAGACCCCACTCTGATGGACCTCCTGCATATCCACAAAACCAACAGCACCCGAATTACCTGTTTTAAAGACTTAAACATTGCCTGTGATATAACTAGGACCTGTTGGAGAGATAGGTATGTATCCCAGAGACTACCACATCTATAGAACAGGTTCCCTATGCATGTGAAGCAGAGTTCCTCCCTAACCCAATTCAAGTGCAGCTTGGACAATTGGATGGGAAACGAGAAATTCATCCCTGGTTTGGTACATATTTCTCTAATGGACACAGGTAACCTGTAAAAGGTTCATCTCCCAGGCCCATGCTTACACTTATCAAGAGTATCAGAACTTGTCAGAGATTTGGGGTGCATGGCTAGTCTTAAAGAGGCCCTTGTGGTCATTAGCCTAGTAAACACCTATAAACCCGATGAGGAATACCTCCTCTCCATTCAGGGATATAACTATAAAATAGAGGAAGATGGCACAGATAGATTCAGAAGTAGTGTGTGGACTAGCTATTACCCGTATCTGCATCATCAACACACATTTGCTCAGGTAGGCTAGTTTGACCTCTGTAACATATTTATATAAGGAAATGACTGATGTGGTAAAATGAGAACATGTAACAACTGACCTTTGCTATTAAGAGGTGAACCCTCCACTTCTGCACATCATGACATTAAACAGAGTTTGCATGATGTGTCCTCCACATCTCATTTCACAGTGCTGCAGTACTGCACTCTTTTTTCAATTATAAAGGAATTCCCAATACTATTCTAGCATGTCCAAAGGTCAGTTGTCAATCTCCTCTCCGGTCCAGCTGGTGAATCTGGGAATCTTGAGGCAATGTTACAACTGCCTCATGTACACAGACAACCCTCTCCTCCTCCCAACAAATTCCAACATATGTGAGAGATGCAACCATATAGCCAAACTGGAGGTTAAGCTCTCTCAACTCAGTACTGGCGTAACCAGTCAGGAGGAGAAGGAAACCACACTCACTACAAGTTCAGTCTCACATAGACCTACCACAACAGCAAACCAAACACATAAGCACACAAAAACATACTCCGAGGCTCTAAATAAAAATCTGCCTAAGCAGCAGAGACCTCCAAAGTAGACACCCAAGCAACCGCTACCCCAAAACAAAACACATGCAACACATAGCTCACAAAGCCAGTGTGCCAAACAGTCACAGCCCTTAAGGCTAAACAACACACCTGATACACTTGTAATAGGTGACTCTATCGTCAGGCACACTGACGTTCTGCTCACCAGACTGAACAAGGAGAAGGTCACGGTGAGCTGCCTGACGGGCATTAGGATCCGCCACATAACACAAGCACTCAGGTCACTCCAAGGCAAGTACAAATATGACTCAGTCATTGTTCCATGCTGGTGTGAATGACCTCAGATGTACCTCCCTGGACTACATGAAAAGAGACATAGATGAACTCTCTGAGCATGTAGCCCAGACTGGTATGACCCTGACCTTGAGTAGCATCTTACCCTCACCAAGAATGATGCCACAATATGAAGACAAGATGATCAATTTCAACAATTGGCTTAAGTATTGGTGTCATTCAAAGGGGATCCAATGCCTGTCAGCCTGGGATGACATGCTCAACAAGCCACGATGCTTCGATAGGGACGGCTTGCACCTATCACCCCTGGGCTTTCGGATATTGGCAAAGGCTCTTGCTACCCCATAGTGCCTTTTTTAGGCAAGGCTCAAAAGACAAACCCACCTCCATAGGTATCACAAGGGATAAGAAACTAAGAGTACTGCTACTCAATGCCAGAAGTCTAAACCTCAAGATGCATGCACTCGAAACTCTTCTTAGCATGGAGAACATCGATATCTGTGCAGTAACAGAAACCTGGTTCAAGGCTCCCGAGAGCACCCCAGCACTACCAGGTTATACCTCATACCATGCTTTTCGGCCCCAAAACTTGGACCGAACCACAAAAGGAGGGGGAGTATCAATATTCATCAAAGATACCCACACCTCCAGGTTGGTGGCACAGCATGAAGCATCAGAGACTATCCATGTGCAACTAACAGTGGGTAAAATTGCCTTCCAGTTTATAGCCTGCGACAGACCACCCTCCCAAACCCAGGAACCCCACTCGGCCTTCCTGAGAACACTGGAAAATATGAAGGTCTCTCCAAAAACACCATTATATTGGGTGACTTCAACTACCCAAACATAGACTGGGAGCATTACTCTAGCTCCAACACCCTAGCCTAAAGTTCCTAGAATTTATAAACTCAAATGCTATGGAACAACTTGTTACCGCTCCCACAAGAGGGGAAAACATACTGGACCTGATCATCACCAACATGGGGACTCTATGCTCCATACCAGAAGTGTATCCCTCACTGGTAAGATCAGACCATAAACTAATCTTACTGGATATTCACATCCCGACCCCACCCCCTGCCCAGAAAACCACAGTGAAAAACTTCTCTAAAGCAAATTTCACACTCCTCAAAACCAAGGTGGAATCCTTCAAAGCCCCCGGGCATGTGGAAAATACGGCCCAGACCGCAGAATCCTTTATAAATGCATTCTATGAACACCATCAGGAATGTATGGATCATTCAATCCCAAATAAAACCAAGACCCAATCCTCCAAAGGCAGACATCCTGTCTGGTGGATCCCAGACATAAACAAACTATACAATAGAAGGAGGAAGCTACTACATGATAGAGCAAAATCCCAAAAAGGGAAGGCATCTCTGATCAGTATTAACAAAAAACTACGGGCACTCATAAAATCGTCTAAGGTCAGCTTCGAGAGAAATATTGCACAGGACACTAAGGATAATCACAAGGCTTTCTTTAGTTATGTTAGGAACCTTGGTGAGAATTCCCAGATATGCTCAGAATTAGTCCAAAATGACAAAAAATACACCAAACCGACAGACATTGCCAACATCCTAGCTGACAGGTTCAGCGCAAACTTCTCCCCCCCTCCCCACCAAAAGGGCAAATATCTATCCCAGCAGAGTGCTGCCCCCCTGACATCTCAGATGCTCAGGTAAGAGCCGCCCTCTCCAAAGCAAAAAACACAGCATCAATGGGACCAGACAGTGTTCCGGGCTGCGTCCTACATGAACTCCAAGAAGAGCTAAGCCCAAACATAAAACTACTGTTCAATCTCAGCCTTACTACAGGTTATGTACCCAAAGAGTGGCGTACAGAAACAGTGGTCCCTCACCACAAAGGTGGTGCCTCAACAGATCCTGGAAACTACCGCCCCATAAGCCTGACTAGCTTGGTCTGCAAAGCTATGGAAAGGATCATCATGGACCTCATAAATAAAGATATTGGGGACCTACAGACACTGGATCCTATCCAGTTCGGCTTTGTTAAGGGCAGATCCTGCCTCTTAAACCTGGTTGATTTCTTTGAAACAGTCACCAAGGCCATTGACGAGGGGAAGTTGGTCCACACAGCCTACCTGGACCACGCAAAACCCTTCAATACAATACCCCACTCGGGCATTATAGATAAGTTCACCAGCTTAAATATAAACCCCTACGTCACTAGATGGGTTGCAAACTGGCTCAAGGACAGAACCCACATGGTTAGAATTGCTGGAGCCATGTCAGACTCCAAACCAGTTACAAGTGGCGTTCCACAAGGCTCAGTCCTGGGACCTCTCTTGTTCGGTATATATTTCTCGGAGGTACAGGCCAACACGGAAGGACTGTGGCTGACCAAGTTCACAGATGACTGCAAACTAGGCGCCATAATCGACTCTCCAGCCAAAACAAGCATCCTCCAAAACGGCCTCATAGAAACAGACAACTGGTGCCAGAGCCATGGCCTTAAGCTAAATGCCAAAAAGTGTATAGTCATCCCCTTTGGCAAAAACAAAGTGCCCACAAATTACCACATAGGTGGTAATCCATTAAGTACAGAAGAAGTAATTAGGGACCTGGGGACCTAAGTTGATAGCAATCTCTCATCTGACAACCACGTGGCCAAAGTGGTTAGAAAAACATTTTATATAGCCCACCTAATCATGAAGGGATTCACATCTAGATCAGGGGAGGTCATCGTGCCTCTTTACTCATCCCTCATCAGGCCCATAATTGAGTACAATGCCCCTTTTGGGATGTACCTTACCAGACACCTGCAGCAACTGGAAAGACCCCAAAAGTACCTCACCAAGAGGATCAAACGGCTCAAACAGATACCATATGCTGCCCGGTTAAAGAAACTCCAGCTCTACTCAGTGGCATACCGCCTGCTGAGAGGCGATCTGTGCCTGACGTAAAAAGCCATGTCCAACCCGGAATTAATGGACATGCTGCACCTCAGAAAATCCAAATCCCATCGAGCTACGCGCTCGAGAGACTTGAACCTCAGCACTGAAATAAATAGGACATGCTGGAGGGACAGATTCATAACCCAGAGGCTCCCTTCACTCTGGAATAAAATCCCAGTCCAGGTTAGGCAGAGTCCCTCATTGACTCTCTTCAAGAGTAATCTTGATGAGTGGATGGGGGATCGTAGGTTTACCCCGGGTAACACTTCTGTGTCACTGTTAGACAGAAGCACAGTATACTAACCTCGAAAAAAGGCATAGCAAAATTAATTTAAAATGGGTGGCGAAAGCCAAACACACTCTGGCTAGGCTTATAAATGCCCTAGGGCAGATAGCCTAGTATGAACCTATGAACATATATACACTTAATAATATGTCAGTAATGATTAATTTGCAATTCTGAAATATTTCTAAAATGAAAACTGAGCAATGCTTAGCAGTGCTTAGCTCTGTTTAGCCAGTATGAACATTGCTTAGAAGTCTCATTCTAAGCAGTATTCAGCTCAGCTGAGCAGATTAGCACACTGCTAAGCACTGCTCAGCATTTGCCCCTTTAAGCACTGCTTAACTCAGCTTAGTGGGTTTGCGCAATGCTGAGCTGCGCTCAGCATTTTCAAAAATTGTCCAATGATGGCAAAGGGGGGGGGGATATGGCCTTATTTAAACTGCACAGGTGGGAATACAGCCAGAAGCTCTTGTAGTTTGATTGTTGCAGGAGCTATGTCTGGAGTTGGAGAGGGAGCATGCTTTTGGGTGCAGCGCTGGGGCATCTTGGATTCCAGGGTCTTGGCTGGGCTCCTTGTTAAAGACTGTGATGACAGACTGCTGAAGAGCCAGTACCAGGGCTCACAGTACAAAGGAGAGGCCTGGGAAAGTCTGGTACATGATCTTGCCAGTACTACTGGAATCCCCCGAACTGATGAGCAGGTACGGCATCATTATTCCAACCTAAAGCATAGGAAGGGGGCACTCTTTGCCCAATGGATCTAAGAAGCTTGAAATGGAGATGCCCCAGTAGTAAATAAGTATCTCACAAATATCAGTACCAAAATCTAGCCTGAGTATGTGATAGACATGTATACTTAATGTCTTTTCCCCTACAGCTGCAGAGGAGAGAGCTAGCAACCTAGAGACCGGGTCTGATGAGTACAGATTTATCTTGCAGTATATAATGTAATAAATAAGAAGGAGTACATTGTTTACTGCCAGTAGGTACAGTGTGTTCTGAGTGTACTGAATAAATAAAAAGTTTGTCAGACCAATATTAATCTACAGGATATGCAGTAGTACTGAATGTAGACTATCAACTGTAAGAAAGCACTGTGTCATGCTACTCAAATAAAGATTTATACCACAAACTGTTGTGTTTAATCTGATTTGTTGTTGAAGAAATGGAATGTGTAAAACAAGATATAAATGAAATATGAAATATGTCCTGCACTAACATCTGAACCTTGATTAGTAATGTGTAATGGATTACAGTGTGTCCCCTGCAGCATTGCCTTGTGTTAACCTTTGCATTTCAGATTGATGTAGTCCTGAATGTGGGTATGCTGATGCAGGCAAGTATGAGAGTATAATAGATGGAGACTGAAAATATATGATGTCCAAATGTATACGGATCGAGTATGCAACCCAACACCATGCTATACTCTGTACAGATCACACATATTCACATCTACTAGGGGTTAAATGTGTACACCTGCTTTCAAAGGATTAATACACACTACAATAACTATCTGTCAGGCATGCATGTTCAACTGCCACTACAGTCTTTGCTGGCACTCCACTTAGGTTACAAGTGTAGAGTGTCTAACCAAGTATTAGGCAGAAATCAGTCAAGCAAGAGAGAGTGGTTCCCCAGTAGCTCAGTGTGTTGAGAAATAGATCTGTTGTTAAGATAAATAATGTTAAAATGCTATCTTATGTTAAATAAGATACAGTTATGTATGTGCTACAAAAACCATGGGCCATAGGTAGATGTAAAGTGAGGGCAGACCTCTAGAGTATCGAGGAGTACTGTTGTGAAAAATAGAAGGCTATACAGTTGTTAATGGACTATTTTTTCTCTACCCCCACCCCTTATCTGCATCAGTAATTATTATCCATATACTATGGGTATGTTGTTCTCAAAATCTAATGTTGGGACTTGTGTTCTATTATTGTTCATATATTTAATTGTTTACATATTAACATGCCTTGTTCAAATACCATTGTTGGTGGCCTGTTGCCACACATTTAACTGTCATGCTGTTAGAATTCTGACTGTTATTCCATATAGGCATGTGTTCTATTTGCTATGCAATTGTGTGAATTCCACTGTTCTGGGTTAATTGGAACACCCATGCATGCTGTTATAACTAATTTTAAAATGTTTTGTTCATGAATAATCAATACATTTTGTAAAACCTCAACACCATAGCACGTTTGGGAAGGCCGATCCCAGCAGAGCCACCTGTCCCGCCTCATTTGGCCATGTCACCGGGCCCGAGCACATCTGGGACCCAACCCAGAACTTCCTCCTCTGCTGGTCCTGCACTACCCTTGAGTGGAACCACCTCAGGGAATGGAGGCCCATCCCCCCTGGGCGTGGGCGTGGAGGGGAATCTATCACCCATAGACAGTTCCATGGGACTGTGCACAGGGTCAGCCAGTGAGACTTGGATGTATGCCTGCACCAGATAGAGGGCAGACTGGAGCACCTCAAGGGGCAGCCTGCTCTTGTTGTCCAGCCCCAGCACAGCCACCTTCGGGGCCGTAAAGGTGCAGTGGTGACTGCCCATGGGTGGGGATCTCGGTCCCACTGTATCCATTTGGGTCTCATGGGGCCTCTGATTCCCAACCACCCTTCCCATCCAAGGTGTCTACCCCCCTCATGTGTCATATACTGCCCCTGTCTGCTGTCTTGTGTGTCTTATCTGTCTGTGAATGCAACCTATCCTACCCAACCTACCTCTCCAAAAATACCTATAGCCCTTCCCCAACATCCCACTCTCACCTTAAAAGAAAAAGGGCATCAGTCCCACAAAAAATCATTGCCCTATACATAGCTCGACATTTTGCCCCCATGTACAGTGACATAAACCAATCTACCCTCAAATTACTCTCAAATTTATGTTGCCAACACCCCTCCCTGTGGGGTGTGAGGCTGTAAATTCCAAATTTTCCACATCATTCACAGCTGTCGCTGCAGAAGAAATGTAGAGCTCTGGTCCTTTCCTTCGTCCACCCTGCACATCCCTAGCTGCTTTTCCTAATGTTTTACCCCCTGCTTGCCCCCATTTCACCACTTTCCTATTACCCTTTATTTCTTTTCTTTATTTTGAAATTAGCATGGGTTTAAGGGGGAATAAGCAGCGCTAAGCCAAGCCAAGCAGGACTAAGTGCCTTTTGGCATCACTTAGCATTGCACAAACCCATGCAAACCTGCTTTAATCACTCTGTCTCATTCAGCCACTGTTCTGCCTAGCAACAAAACAATCAGCCCTGCCAAGGCTCAAACCCAGGACCCTGTGCTATATATATATATATATATATATATATATATATATATATATATATGTATATATATCATGAAGTGCAGTCATACATCTCAACCTCTTAGTGCAAGAAATCTGAACAAAGCCTGATAAGGTGGGGGGGATAAAGGCCCAAAAATAGTGACATATTTTAAATATGGATTTTATAAGCTTGGAAAGTTGCTACAGTAACACGGTTTGTTTTAACATATATTTTCTGAAATATTTCAAGTCTGAGACCTAAATGTTTCTCATTATTTACTGACTTCAGTCCTGACATCATCCCAGTGAATTGTCAGAAATCCACAACAGTTATGGAGAACAGACCAAAGATATGAGCCAAACATCTGGACATTCTGTGAAAATCTGGATAGTTGAGGGGTATGAGTGCAGTCATGTAACATTAGGGAAAAAACACTGAGCTGCCAAGCATTTCACCTACCACCTTCTGAACTACCATCTGAGGAACACAACACTACACCAAATCAGCTCTGGGGAATTTCTGATGCATTTGTAAATATATCATGCACTACAGGGATGTAACTGTAGGGAAAAACAGATATCATTGGGAAATTGGCTACCCAGAACCATTTGAACTACAGTCAAACCAATATACCAGTAAGCCAACTGACCTCTACTGTATAGCAACTGTTTTAACAAACATATCCTGATTGTCAGTCACACATTACTCCTATATATACTGCCCCAAATCACAGTGTACTTGGAATCCTGAGGTTTTAAGGGACATGTCTCAGTCTGCCCCTACAAACATATACAGCTGATAGACCACCATCAACTGTAGCAGCATGCACAGTCAGATAGAAAAGGCTCTATGACACTCACATTTCCCCTTCTCCCTACTCAGCCCAACAAACATTTACACATTACACTGCTACACAGTCTTGAAAGTCTGTTAACAATGGCAAGACATGCATAACTCTCAACTGTACAGATTTCCACAAAATGTCCAGGGTCTGGGCCCATATTTATGGCCTCGTTCTCATAACATTTCTGAGCTTCTGCTAAATCACTGGAATTATATCAGGAGTGAAGTCACTAAATTATGATATACCATACCTCTCAACATCTTAGTGCAAGAAATCTGGACAAAGCCTGACACACTTGGAGGACAGAGGCCCAAAAATAGGGACATATTTTAAATATTGGTGTTATAAACTGAAACAGTTGCTGGAGTGACAGGGTGTGTTTTAACATAAATTGTCTGAAGGATATGAAGTCTGAAACACAAATGGATGTCAGTATTTAGTGACCTCAATCCCCAGATCATCCTAGTGATTTGCCAAAAAAAAAAAACAATTGTATGAGGAACAGACCAAACATAAAAGGCAAACCTCTGGACATTCTGCAAAAATCTGAATAGTTGAGAGGTATGTCATATACATAGCAGTGTCACACAGAAAATGCGTGTCCAGACAAACCCTGTTAATCTAGCAAGTTTCTAACTGTATAACAGCAATACTTACAATCTGTCCCTAATTCTGAAACTTTGTCCCCCATTTTGTTGGGCTTTCTCCACATTTCTTGTGCTAAGAGGTTGACAGGTATTGCAGACACAGCATGCAAAACTGTGGACATAACACATCACTCCAAACAGTGGACAGTATTTCCACCTACCCCGTATGATGCTGGAGCTCCCTCACCTCCATAATGTCCTCCTCACAGGCAAGGAAAAGGGGCAAGGCCCACATAAAGGACTTAATTATAGCACTGTGTTGCCATGCCATTGGCTAATAGAAAGACAACGCAGCTGTTCTGGATGCAATTAGCAAGTGGAGACACCAACTGGTGCACAGGCCATCACCTGCTCATGAGCATTACCTACAAAAGGCAAGCTGCTGCCTATGCAAAACAGGTCTGAACATTTCTATGCAAAGACAAACTGTGAATAGAGAAAGCTACACTTCTGGATTACTCTGAGAAAACACTACAGCACTATAACAGGTATATCAAACAATTAGGCATGTAATGGAATACAGCAGGGGGATGCAATAATGGGAAATAGACTGTGACACTGCCAGGCTAGCTACCTGGGATGTTGTAAATATTCATATGTTACTTGTGAATACTACTATGATACATATGCTTGTCTTACAAATGTAAGACATCTATATAGGGTATGTGCATAGTAAACAACTGGCGCAGGAGTGTGTGTTGAACTGTATGTTATATACTGAGCTCATACCTTTCAACTGTCCAGAGTTTTGCAGACTGACCACATGTTTGCCTCATATTTGTAGTCATTTTCTCATACAGTTGTGTTTTGTCTGACAAATCACTGGCAGATCAGTAAAGACTGAAGTCATAGCATAATAGTATACATTTGAATGTCAGATATGTGAATGTAAAACCTACTTTGCTATCAACTTTCTAAGTGTGTTACAGCAATATTTATAAAGTGTCACTATTTTTGGGCCTTTGCCCCCCATTTATGTGTGCCTTTGTCCAGATGTCTTGCTCTAATAGGCTGAGAGGTATGAATGAGCTGCAAGAGTGTAAACACAATGTGCCATGCTGACAATGTGTATTACCTGTGCACATGTATGTATTAATACTAGAAGCTGGAAGCCTCAAACATACAGACATGAGTTGCAAAACATCAGGTAAATAAGCTGTACTTCTTTTACAAATGTGTACATCTTAGTCTGCAGCTACAGGCTGTTGTAATACCTTGAAACAGAAATAACTACTAGTTTGATTAGAATTACTAGGTTGAATTTGGAAAAGTATTTAACTGTGTTATGACTTTGTGTCCAAGCCTACACCAAATATCTATATGAACACCTACATAGCTGTTTGGACTAAGCAATACCTGACTGGACAAAATCACCTCCCCTAAGGTAGAGTAAACCTCTGTGGTGGACAGCAGCAATACACAAACTCCATAATAGGTGGAAATATTGTCTGTACAGGACCAAGAAGGAGTAGGTGCCAAATTGGAAGCACTCTCACCTTTGACTGAACAAGCAAATAAGATCACAGGTGAATTACTCTAAGGCTAACTGTGAGTGCAAATTGGACATACCCACCAAGGCCAATCACAAGGCCTTCTTCGCATACATCTGCAATTTCAGAGGCAACACACAAATTGGCTTTGTACTGGTGGTCAGTAACACCACATACACATACTCCATAGATATAGCCAACCTGCTGCAGACAGGTTAAGTGAAAACCTCACCCGCTCTGTACCCCCATCAGTAAAGGAGGATATGTACAGCACCTGCCCCCCTCCCCTCATCATCAGTGAGCAGGTCCATAATGCCCTCTCAAAGGCAACAAACTGAAGTCTCCATGGGACCTGATAACATCCCTGGCTGCATCCTACATGCACTCAGGCATAAGCTCTCAGCCCCATTACACACTATAGTCAACCAAAGTCTGAGCACCGGTATCCCATCTGCATGGAGGACAGCCAATGTCATCCCTCTACGCAAAGGTGGAGCATCTACTGACTCAGTCACTCATATGCACATCAGCCTAACTAGCCTGATCTGCAAGGCCATGGAAGGCGTTATCAATAAACTTATAAACAGGGACATCGCCAACCTCAAAATTCTTGAGCCCACACAGTTTGGTATTGTCAAAGAGAGATCAGGCCTGTTAAACCTTGTCGACTTCTTTGAAGTGGTCAACAAACACATGGACAAGGGGAAGATGGTGCGCACTGCCTACCTTCACCTAGCCAAAGCCTCTGACAATAATCCCCAGTTGGCCATAATATATAAGCTTACACAGCTAGGCATCAACCTGTATGTTACCAGATGAGTAGCTAACTGGCTCAATGATAATATCTACTCAGTCAAAATAGTGGAAGCCACATCTAGTAGTGGAGCTGTGTACCCCAAGGATCTGTCTAGGACCTCTACTGTTTGAGATATACTGCTCTGAGGTGCAAGACAAAACCAGTGTTCTGTGGCTGATCAGGTTTACAGATGACCCCAAGCTGGCCACTGTCTTACATCCCCCTAATGATGTGAGCATCCTCCAAGAGGCTCTTACCCAAGTTACTGACTGGTGCCAGAAACATTGCCTCAAACTGAATGCCAGGGAATGCATCATTATCCCTGTTGTGGTAGATGGCATCCACACTAGTTATGACAGTAATAACAATGTACTGAGCATGCAATCAGGTGTGAGGCGACTTGTTCACCAAGGTTGATAGCAACCTGACAGTTTCTCTCCATGTTGGCACCATTTCACGGAAGGCTGTCTACATGGCCCACTTCACAAATAAGGCTATGTCATCCAGGAACGAGGAGGCCATAGCATGCCTGTACTCCTCCCTTATCAGACCCATTACCGAGTACAATGGCTCATTTGGCATGTACCTTGCCAACCACATGCAGCAGTTGCAGAGACCACAGAGGTTTCTAACCAGGAAAATCCAGGGTCTGTAACACCTATCCTATACAGATAAACTGAAAGCCCTGTCGCTCTACTCAGTCTTATACAGAATGATCATAGGTGACGTGTGTCTGGCATACAGGGCCATTCCCAAACCAGCCTTGATGGAGTTTCTGCATATTTGTAAGACAAACCCCACTTGCACAACCCACACGCAAGGCCCTCACCTGGTCTGTGACATGAATCGTACTTGTTAGTGGGATAGGTTTGTGTCTCAAACAATACACTGTCTGTAAAATACATTCCCTCCCCATGTCTAGCAGAGTTTCTCTCTAGCCTTCTCTAAAAAGAAGCTGGATGACTAAATGGGAAACACAAAGGGCACCCCTGGGATCCCACCTCTGTCCCAGCTGGACAGGAAAAACAGGTGCTAACTTTGAAGGGACATGGGCAAAAATCTGGACTAGGCTTATGAGGACATCCGGGCCAATAGCCTAGTATCATCCTATGAATCTATGCACCTAGTAGTTTACACGTTTCCTGTATCCATTGCAAAATGTCCTGCAGTGTTGTCATAAATGAATCCCTGTGAGTCTGAACTGAGTAGTTATTGCATTGATAGAGTATTCTCTTGTTCCTTTATTAGTTATTATCACATATTGTTA
This sequence comes from Protopterus annectens, assembly GCF_019279795.1. Taxonomy (NCBI): domain Eukaryota; kingdom Metazoa; phylum Chordata; order Ceratodontiformes; family Protopteridae; genus Protopterus; species Protopterus annectens. Next base: position 1,894,998,846 of record NC_056739.1, on the reverse strand, counting down.
CACCTTGTCATTGTGTTTGGTCTCTATAGCACTAAGTCAGCTCTTAGAATACTTGCATATGCATGCATGTGGTGACACTGTATAGCTCACTCCAATAGCCTTGGTCTTGATCACACTTACCATTTTGCTAATAGGCTCATCATACAGTAGGATTTGTCACCCTTTCTTGAGGGCCTTATAGTAGCTGTTAAAGAGATGGATTGTGGCAGCCAGAACTACCTTAAAGTCTGGGCTAAATAGCCCATAGGTAGCAAAGTTGTGCCAGACTTTAACAGGAGTGCGTGTGTTTGTGTGTGTGTGTGTGTGTGTGTGTGTGTGTGTGTGTGTGTGTGTGTGTGTGTGTGTGTGTGTGTGTGTGTGCGTGCGTGCGTGTGTGTGTGTGTGTGTGTATGTGTGTGTGTGTGTGTGTGTGTGTGTGTGTGCGTGTGTGTGATTCAAAGCTCAAATAGCAAAGTGTGTGTGTCAGCTACTTGGCCAGGGACCTGAAGTACTGGTTGGACAGAGAGGTTGACAGATGTTTTGGATTGACTGCTCTGTTGAGATATTAACCTCATAGGTGTGCCAGTGTGGAGTGTTATTGGGGTTGTGGGGAGAGAGGGGGGAAAAACAATCCTCACACTGACTGTGACCTCTGTGTGCTCTGAAGGGTAATTATATTTTAATATGCATGTACTTGTCATCCTGTCATTGTGTTCATCCATCACTGGTGGTAGTGGTGAGTATTTAGGCTCCCTGATGATTGGGCCAGTGTAGGGGTGACACACTGACAGTAAGTACTGGTGGATACAGATGGAATATCACATCATGTACCATCCTTGAGCCCCTCTCAGTCTGACAATGTCATACAGGGTTATTTCACAGATTGTCCAGGTCTCCTTGACCATTTCTGACATACTCTGCTTCTGATTGCCTCACACATATGGTTAGTATATCTGGTGACCCCTGCAGCAGGACAACAAGTTATAGGTAGTAGTCGTGGGTGGATGCTGGCACTGGGTCAGCAGCAGTGCATACATACTGAGCATATAATGTAAGGGAATGGATAAAGTACCATATACCCAGGTACCATCACTGTGCACCCAGGGGTCTGGCATGCCGGACACATTCCCCAAACTATGTGGACAAACATCATATATTGTTCAACTGGTGTGTGGAAATACACATTTGTCTAGTGGGGTGGGGGGTCCTACATCTTTCAGGCACATGTACGCATTCCACAAACATCTGCATGCTGAAGATGTCAGACACCTATGAGGTGGTCGCTCTACAACATATATGCACTGATCTCAATTATTGTGTAGCTCAGATGCTCCTGGAATATCCACATGCCCCTGTAGGAGCACTCACCTATTTGTGAGATGTAGGTTTGAATACATGGTACTGTAACGCTGCCCATAGGGGACACCCAGCAGTCGATAGCACTGATGTATGTGGACACATAACAACACAGTCTGTCACAGTAAACAGGCCACTTATGGCATTCCACATACCAAACCAGGTTATTAGGCTGTGGGCCCTGAGTGGACATATCCCTAGGCCACATGTTAGCCCATGTGTATGCAAGGCAGCAGCTGATGTCCCCATCCAACAGGGATACAGGTGGTATCCGAAGGGTGTATGTGCCATTAACTATCCAGTTGATCATGTTACACCTGCAAAGGTGTAGGTAGCTACTCTGCCTGATGTGGACAGGGTGCCCATTCCCCTACAGGGCAATTGTGTGTGACACACATCCAAGCTGTCAGCAAGGCCAGTCCAGGTCACTCACCAGGTGGAGGCTGTGTGTGTGTGTGTGTGTGTGTGTGTGTGTGTGTGTGTGTGTGTGTGTGTGTGTGTGTGTGTGTGTGTGTGTGTGTGTGTGTGTGTGTGTGTGTGTGTGTGTGTGTGTGTGTGTGTGTGTGTGTGTGTGTGTGTGTGTGTGTGTGTGTGTGTGTGTGTGTGTGTGTGTTAACAGAGTTGAGCATTACCTACACTCATGCAGCAGTCCCAGCAATGTGGAGAGTGTGATTGCTTGGCATGCCAGAGTGTGGTAACTCTTGAGCGGTATGTATGACACCGAGGAGAGGGTTGGCCTCATAGCCTATATGTGTACGGTAGATGTCTGATGGACTGCTATGCCCTGGTAGGGAACTTCTGTGATGTCCTCAGCTGCTGCATGTGCCATCTGATGTGAATGATGAATGGATGAATATGCACATTAATGGTCCTCATTGGAGGGAACATGAAACATCAGGATCAAGAGTGCAATGCATGCTGTAATGCCAGTATGGTGAAACTACCCACACACATACTGTGCTGATAGATGGCAAGGGTATGATGTGGGTGTTAGCAGTTTATAGTGCTATCAAACATGGATATCCAGGATCTGTACATAATAGAATCCAAGGTATGAGGTCCTGTGAAGTGTTTCCCTGTTCATGTCTTTTAAGTGGAATGTCTCGACAGTGGCAACCAGTCTTTTCTGACACTGAGATGCCAGCAATATTTGATGCCATAAGACTGCATTACACAGTCCTGTTCAGTAGGATCTGACACCAGCTGCAAGAACTAACCTCCCTGTGGACTGAACTAGTGTCAACTGTTAACAATCTGGGTCAGCATGGGCCAACCTATGAACAGATCAGGCACAGGGCCACTGACCTTATCAACTATGCATGGCAAAGGGCTGCAACTGTGGCCAGGTACCGTACAGCCACAGGTGGGGGTCCTGCTATGCAGGCCCCACTGACACCAACAGATGAATTCCTTGTCAACCTTGGGGCAGCCACCACACCCCAGGAAACTGTACCCACCTATGTCATGGAGATGGGTGGCACCCAGACAACAGGAGAGAAGCATCCAGGTAAGGCCCCAGTGGACATCACTTCAATACTGTATCATTCATATTGGCATCCTTGGAGTATCTAGACGCTTATGTCAGGTCAAACCACAATTGTGGGTGGGGGTTTGTAATGCACACAAGTGCACATCTATAGTGAATGACAGCAAATTGTGTAGTATCAGAGCTTGTACTGTACATGCTCAGAAATGCATCATTTATCCAGTAACAATGCCACATGTGAGAGTGCTGACTATACCTCTCCCCCATAACTACATAGGTCCCTCTGGTCTGGCTGGGGAATAGCAGCCTGAACCCAGTGAGTATGGAAATGTCTTGTTGTGGCTCACCAATACCCTAGACTTGTTAAGGGCATGCATTTTTCCATGCACAAAACTGTTACTCTTAGCCATATTGCAATATGTGCATGTTCACTTGTGGTGGGATTAACTGCAGTGTATCACAGTGGTCATCACAGGAGCCTATTCACAGAAGCTGTAAAATTTCTGTAGGTGTTGTCACTGTGCTATACAGGGGTACATAAATATTATGTACATCAGTGCAGTGTGTGTTAGGTGAAGGTCCATCACCTACTACCACTTCTCATGTATCTCAGAGGTGTATATTAGTAGCAACATTAAGTGGACATAGCTGCACTACATGTTGCTGATCCCCTGCCCAGAATGTGTCTGTTGTAGTCTGATTGTGTGTCATGCATGTCGTCATTCAGATATTGTGTAGTCTGTATAATGCCTTTCTGCCACCTCATTTGTATGTGTCTGTGTGCGTGTGTGCATTTGCGTGCATGCATGTGTGTGTGTCTGTGTGTGTGCGCGTGCCCGTGTGTGTCTGCGTGCGTGTGTGTGTGTGTGTGTGTGTGTGTGTGTGTGTGTGTGTGTGTGTGTGTGTGTGTGTGTGTGAATGTGTGTGTGTGTGTGTTTATCAGCAAACATTATACTGGAGGTATTCATAGGTTCATAGGTGTGTACTAGGCTAATGGCCCTGGAGCCTTTACAAGCCTAGCCCATAGAAGTGCCCTGGCATCACGCCACCCATTAGTTCACAGTGTCTCTATCAAGTAGAGCCACTGCAGTGATCCACTGGGTGAACTTTCGATTCCCCATCCACTCATTAAGATTTCTCTTGAAGAGGACCAGTGAGGTGCTCTGCTTGACATGTATGGGAAGTCTATTCCAGAGCATGGGCAGTCTCTGGGTTATGAACGTGTCCCTCCAGCATGCTCTTTTGATTGTGGTAATGAGGTTGAGATCTCTGGAGTGTGTGGTGTGGAGGGATTTGAATTTATTTAGATGTAGCATTTCTAACAGAGCTGAGTCAGACATGGCTTTGTAAGTCAAGCAGAGATCGCCTCTTAGTAGACGATATGAGACAGAAAATAGCTGGAGTTTTTTGAGTCTGTCCATGTAGGACATGTGTTTAAGGCCTAGGATCCTCTTTGTAAGGTACTTTTGTGGCCTTTCCAGCTGTTGCTTGTGTCTAGTGAGGTACATGCCAAATGGGGCATTATACTCGATGATTGGCCTAATGAGGGAAGAGTAGAGAGAAATAATGACCTCTTTCTTGCCGGATGCAAAACCCTTGGTAATGAGATGTGCCACACAGAAGGACTTTCTGACCACAGTGGCAATGTGGTGGTCAAAGGAGAGGTTGCTGTCAACCTGTGTCCCCAGATCTTTTATAATGCCTTCAGTGTTCAGTGAGCTCCCATCAATGTGGTAATTAGTGGGAACTGAGTTTTTCCCAGTGTGGATGATGATGCATTTTTTGGCATTAAGCTTAAGGCCATGGTTTTGACACCAGTCATTGGTCTCAGTGAGGCCTTTCTGTAGGATGTCTACATCACTTGGGGAGTTAATAATGGCTTGCAGCTTGCAGTCGTCTGTGAACTTGGTCAGCCAGAGTCCCTCCATGTTGGCTTGGACTTCTGAGAAGTAGATGCCAAACAGGAGAGGATACAGGACTGATCCCTGTGGGACTCCACTCATGACTGGTTGGCAGTCTGACTTGGAGTCCGCTACTTTCATACTGTGGGTTCTATTTGTGAGTCAATTTGCAACTCACCTAGTGATATAGGGGTTGATGCCTAGTTTGGTGAGTTTATCAATAATTCCTGAGTGAGGAATGGTATCAATGGCTTTGGCCAGATTGGGGTAGGCTGCATGAACTGCCTTGCCCTAATCCACAGCTCTGGTATTAATTTACATATGTTGTCTTCCCCTCACAGGTGAACATTTTTTCTGGCAAATCATTGCCAAATCATTGCAGGTTGATGTAAAAAAATAATGGCAGACATTATGAGTTGCAGACTTCATACCTTTCAGACTATCTATGCTAATGCAAGACCTGTTATTTTATCACCTTTGTAAGTTTTTTAGGAGCAATATTTGGCAAGTGTCCCTATTATGTGGCTTTGTCACCCCATTATTTATGGCTTTGCAAACATTTCTTGCTCTAAGTGCTTGGGAGGTATGGCCCTGGGTACAGATGGTGGCCATATCTCTGACCTCTGCATATGTCTGCAGATTGTCCTGATGACTGACACATAATGTCTTTCTATCTGTCATAAATGTGTGGTTTTCTGGCCAACATTTTGTCATGTAACAACACATACCCTTTGAAAGGTGCATTCAAATGCATGACCTGTTCTGCTATCTGTTTCCCATATGTGTCACAGCAATATGTGACGGGTGTGTTCAATGTTTGTTATTTGCCCGAGCTTCCCATATGGCTTTAACTAGATGTCTTTCTGTGAGTGGTTGAGAGGTATGCTGGCATATACATACATACATAAATACATACATACAGACAGACAGACGCATACACACACACACACACACGTGCGTGCGCGCACACACACACACACACACACACACACACACACACACACACACACACATTCATGACCTGCCCCTGCTGATAGCTGAACCTCTACCTGCTCAGTTTTACAAACGATACTGCTGGATACATAACAGAAATACTACAGAGATAATGTAGTGTTGCAGTGTCTGCCACTACTATTCAAGTGGGTGACAATTGCAGGGGCTGTTAGGATTGCTAATGATGGGTTCAGAGGCCTTTAACATGGTAGAACCACCTGAAACACACACACACACACACACACACTGCTGCATGGGAACATGCATTGAAACACACATGCACACAGAGTTGACACTTCTCATATTGGAGGACCTAGCTATCTATTTATGTAGTATACACAGTGATATGACAATTGCATGCACCACAGTGCATTTGTGTTAGAAACTGTGTAACTGTGCTTGTAAGGTGGATGACATCTGTAGGGGCTGCAACTAGGCTGGTAATGGGGGAGTTAACAGGGTGGAAGAGGCACACAAAATGGTATAACCATCGCATACATGCAGTAAAGACAGCCACAGGGGATATGCATACAGAAACACATACACAGTTGCCAATAGATTACTAACCCTATGTATTCACTTGTATGTACTATAGTGTTATGTACACATTACATGCACCACAGAGATTATATCCTGGAGACATAACTTACTACCTCTTACAACAAGTAATCTTGGGAATGCCTTTATGGAAAGTGGGATAAAACATCCAAAATAGCAACTGGTCTCATATATTGCTCTTACATACCTAGACAAGTTATAGAGTAACAGACTTTGTATCAGCATGATGTTTCAGACAGGTATGAAGTCTGATGCTGACATGTCTGTCACTATGGTACCTGTGACATATTTTGCAATGATTACTCATAAATGCCCACTGTTAGGGGACACAGACCACATATAGGTTGCAAACATCTGGATATTCCATATACATCGGTACAGATGACTAGTATGGCCTGTATAGTTTAACACGGTGCATGTAAGGCAAATGCCATTATCTGCCTCCTTAATGTAATGCCATGGGAGGGAGATAACAGTCCTTAAAAAGGTATAACCAACACACACAACAGCCACAGGGGACATGCTTCACACACACAGTACTATAGTTGCCAGTATTGAGATTAGAACCCCTATCTATCTATTTATTTGTACTATAGCATTACACAATTATTATTACCTTATTATAAGGTGGGTGGGTTTGGCATAACAGTTAAGGTCTTCACCTTAGAGACAAAAGGTACAGGGTTTGATTCTGATCTGGAGTTATTGGCCAGGCTTAAAATGACACTTTAGGGCAATTAGCCTAGTATTCCTTAATTTTTTTTAAATATTTTTTATTGCATAAGCCACAGAGCTTATAGGGCTGAAGAGTGCATAAGGTACTTCTAAGGTGAATGACATCATCGGGCCATGTAAGGTAGGGCAATGTGACGTGTACTGGGTGGGAGAGGCCTCAAAATACTTTAACCTACACACACACATTTGCCAGAATGGAGATTAAAACCCCTGCCTATCTAGCTATTTGTACTATACTGTTATGAAGTTATAATATCCGCCACAGAGCTTATAAGGCTAAGGGCTGTCCAAAGGTACTTCAAGGGTGAATAACATCAGCATCCCTTGTAAAGTATGGCAATGGGAAGTGTACTGGGTGGGAAAGGCCTCAAAATACTTTAACCTACAAACATAAACACTTACAAACACACACATTTTCCAAAACTGAGATTAGAACCCCTGCCTATCTAGTTATTTGCACTATACTGTTACATAGTTATTGCGTGCGTCACAGAGCTTATAGGGCTGACAGCTGTCCAAAGGTACTTCTAAGGTGACTGACATCAGCAGATCTTGTAATTTAGGGCAACGGGAGGTGTACTGAGTGGGAATGGCCTGATAATACTTTAACCTAAACACACACACACACACACACACACACACACACACACACACACACACACACACAGGCAGGTGATGTGATATTACAGCCCCTATCTCAGTACTATTACACAATGGAGCTCACCTTCATGCTGGCACATGTGACTGTTTACAACTGGTATGCAACTGTCCACAGCAGGATATCACTTTGTGCCTTTCAGGGTATCTCTGTCTATGATGCAGTCTCTCTGTTGTCTCCCTGTGTCTCTGTCTCTATCACTGTCTGTCTCTCTCTTCCCCATGTCTATGTGCGTATATGCTTGAAATATTGTTATATGTTGCCCATATATATGTCTGTATATCACACGCAACAGATGCATATATATCACATATGGGCCACCTACAGCTAACTGAAGGTAATCTTGTCTGATGGGTGTGGATAGAGTCAGTTAAGGTGTACATAGCTGTCTGTATGCAATGACATCTATGCACAATACAGTTATAGAGTCTAATGTGGATTTAGATATGGGCCGTAATTCTCTAAGTGTGGGAACATGCCCAGTATGACCTTCTATGGTAAAAGTGGGACTCCATTCCAGAGATAGTTGCACTCCAGTCCAGGGTTTTGTGTGCTACAACCATACCTCTCAACCTGTTAGTGCAAGGAATCTGGAGATAGCCTGCCAAAATGGGGGGACAATGGCCCAAACATAGGGAGATACTGTAAATATTGCTTTTATTAATGTGGAAAGTTGCTAGTCTAACAGGGTTTATTTTAGCAGACATTTTCTGACATATATGACATCTGACACTGAAATGTATTGTGTCATTACTTACTGACAGACATCCTCAGATCATCACAGTAATTTACCTGAGAAATACAAGATGTATGATGCACAGACAGAAATTATGAGCCAAACTATAGACATTCTTGCCAATTGGTTGATGAAGCTGTGTAAACAGTCCAGCACCTCAGTGATATACTGGTTAGGGATCATCTGCATGTGTGTTATTCTTCTTAACTGAAAGGTCATATCCTGGTGTGACTCATACCTCTCAACTGTTCAGTTTTTTGCAGAATGTCCAGATGTTTGTCTCATAATTTTGGTCCGTTTTTCATAAAATTGTGTTTTTTCTGGAAAATTAGTGGCAAATAATTAAAGGATGAAGTTAGAAACTAATGACAGAACATTTGAGTTTCAGACTTCATAACCTTTAGAAAATTCATGCTAATGCAAAACCTGTTATTCCATCAACTTTCTAAGTTTTGTGAGAATAATATTTAAATATCATCCCTATTTTTGGGCCTTTGTCTCACTTTTATTTATTACCTTATCCAGATTTCTTGCTCTAAGAGGTTTAGAGGTATGGGTGTGGGTACAGAGTGCATTCTACTGAGCAGATATTTCCATTATATGTGTGGTATATTCCACATAGCACTGTGATTTCCAGGTATGTCAGTGGCAGAGCAGTATAGAGTAATGTGGTGAACCACTGACAGACATTAGTTGATAGGTTGATATGAGGTTACTAGGCTATTATCCCTGAAGCCCTTATAACCCTCACAGATGAGACTGTAGCCCATGTTAAGACATGTCAGCACCCAGAGCCCCTGTACAGCAAGGACACAGGTGGAATCACAGTACTGTATTTTCTGTTTCTCATGCACTTACAGAGGGAGCACTTCACAAGGAGTATTGAGGCACTTGGATGATGTGAACAGGGAGTGTATTCCACAGATGGGGGAGTCTGTGGGACATGTATGTCACACCAATAAGCCCTATTGATATCACAGACCAGGTTGATGCTGCACTTACAGGTTGATCGAGTGGGCCTTGACTTCAGATGTGCAACAGTCCCATCAAGGCAGGGTCTGGATTGCTTTGTATGCCAGACAGAGTTCACCTCTGAGGAGTCTGTATGGAACTGAATAGAGGAATAGTGCTGTTAGCCTATCTGTGTAGGCTAGGTGTTGGGGTCCTGGATTCTCCCAGTGAGGATCCTGGATTCTCCCAGTGAGGAACCTCTGTGGTCTTTCCAGCTGCTGCATGTGCTTTGTGAGGTACATGCCAAAGGGGGCATTGTACAAAATAATTGACCTTATAAGGTTAGAATACATGGATCCTATCACCTCTTTGTCCCTGGATGAGATACCCTTACTTTTGTGTTGGCCCATCTATGAAGCTTTCTGTACAACAGAAGCAACATGGTGCTCAGACTTCAGGTTGCTATCAACCTGGGTGGCCAAATGCCTCACTACTGATTTTGTATGTAGGACATTGTTGTTAATGTGATAATATGTGGGGACATCAGTGTCCCCGAATGGGATGATGATGCATCTGCAGGTATTCATCTTGAGGCCATGTTTCTGGTAGCAGTCATTTGTTTTGGTGAGACCCTGTTGTAGGATGTCTACATCACTTTGGGTATTGATGACTGTTCCCAGCTTGCAGTCATCTGCCAACTTGGTCAGCCAGAGGCCAGTGCTTTTTGCCTGCACCATAGGGAAGTATATCTCATATACCAGAGGCCCCCAAACTGATCCCTGGGAGTATCCCACTCATTACAGATATACTGCTTGACTGGGCTACCCCTATTATGATTAATGTGGGTTCTATCAATGAACCAATTTTCTACCCATCTGGTAACATATGGATTGCTGCCTAGTTGACAGAGGTCATATACTATGGTCAAGTGGGGAATAGTGTGTAAAGCTTTGGTTGAGTCAGGGTGGCCAGAGTTCTCCATCTTTCCATCATCCATGCCTTTGCTGGCTATCTCAGGGAGGTCACCCAGAGTTCACTGACATATCTCCCCTTGAGAATGGCAGACTGTTTGTGGTCATGTATTTGGAGTTTGCCAGTGTCCCTGTTAATGAGGTCCATGATAATCCATGATGATCCATAATGATAATGCCTCAGATGGTTTGTGTTGCTATGTTACTATGAGGCAACATGTTGGCCCTAGCTGCCAACCTGTCACAGACTGACATCTGTACAGGCCTGTATATGACAGTCAGACACAGGCCCACACATGGGGACAGGGTGTTAATAATGTTCTGCCAAACATAGACAGCTGGGAGATCAGTTTGATATAAGCTTGCTTTTTCTTATGGGTATGGCGTCTGCTTCTCCACTGTCTGTCATTGATGTTTTGGCATGAACCTTTCTTGTTTGGCACATAGTTTGGCAGGCAAATGCAATGTTAGCACAAGCAGATGAGATACACAAGGCATACTTGTGGTCCTTCTGTGACAGCCTGTCATTCCAGGGGTATGGATAGTGGCCAGTGACTTGTTGTCAGTGCTGACACAGTAAGGTGGCAGCCATTTAACACCTGGCCATACACTGACTTTCAGGTACCTGCTGTCCTACTAGGCACTGTGTAAGTTACTCTGAGCTGTGTACTGTCCATATGTGTGTCCCCTGCCCTGTCCCTGACTTGTCCAGCTTTCCTGCAGTGACAGATATTGACTTCTGGACAGTGTATACAACTCCTACTTTAGGTGAAGCTGCATGCAGAGTAGTTAGCACAGAAAGTCTTGGAACAGGGACCCTGTCAACCACAGTACTGTACCTAGGCCACTAAGCCACAACAGCCAAGAGTAAGTGCTGCCCACTTCCTGACAGTATTAACCACGCATATACATAGCTCATTGACCCCTGCATATTGTGGACATGTGACAAGCTATCAAGTTGATTGGGACAGCCCTGTGAATGTGTGCTCTGCTGCTATTGCCCTACAAACATACATGTTACTGCATTTCTATGGGGACACGGGTGTGTTGGGGGCATACCTGTCAACTGTACACATTTGCACAGACTGTGAAGATGTTGAGTTTACATTTTGGTTCCATTTAGCATAGTGTTGTGCTTGTCTTGGAGAATACTGGCATATCACTAAAGACCAATGGATAGAATGTAATGGCAGACATTTGACTTTCAGACTTTCTACCCTTTAGAGACTTCATGCAACTGCAAGACCTGCTGTGATATCACTGTGTAAGTCTGTAAGAGGAATATTTCATCGTTGTCCCTATTTGTGGACCTTTGCCAGACATTTCTTTATGGTTTTCTACAACTGACTTGCTGGGAGAGGTTGAGGGCTGAGTATGGGACCCCAACAATGACATCTATGCATGTGACCTATGATCCTCCAGTTTATTAGTCCCCCACATACACTGCAGTGAGTTTTGTCACCTAGGGGACTACTGCATACTCTGGGGAAGCCAGTATTGAGCAGACATTTCATGTTGTCCCACATAGCTGTCAGTTGTCTGCTGCTATTCCGGTAGGCCATCCCATTTCCTTGCATACATGCAGCGATACCTTAGATATGCTACCAAAACATACTACTCCATTTATCTATTGTTAAGAAGAGTGACTTACCTTGTGTCTGTGGCAGTTGTGAGGATAGTGTTTGAGGGCTGACTCTGTCGGATGCATGCAGTACACAGCCTGTACATGGTAAGATACAGGTAGTGCGATGTGTGTGGCATCCATTTTACTGTGTAAGTGAGTCAGAGAGAGGTGTCAGTCCCTGGATCCCTAGGGTGTCAGTGTATGTGCTATGTATTTCCTCTTTGCCAAGGCCAGGGCATACAGAGCATACCTACATCTGCCTACTGGGGCAGGCTCAGGGGGTTCCTTCTCCAAGTCCTCCTGTGCCCGTGGAGACCTTGGCAATGGTGGGAGGCTGTGTGTCCCTTCCCTGTGATGTTCCTGCCGCAGCTGTTTCCACAGGATCATATTGTGTAGCATGGCACATACTATGCACATGTGTGCACATGTGGCTGGAGAGTACTGCAAGGCTCTACCAGATAAGTCAAGGCAGCATTACCGTGACTTGAGCATCCCAAGCACACACTCTATAATGTTTCTAGTTTGTGCATGTGCCTCATTATGCCATTCTTCAGTGGGTATGTGTGCATTTCTGATGGGTGTCATCATCCACAGTTCAATGCATAGCCAGCATCCCCCACGAGATGGCCATATAGGATGTCCCCCCTGGAAAATGCCTAGTACAGCTGTGAGGCATGCCAGATGTGGGAGTTGTGATAGCTGACAGGGCTGCCAGCACAAACATTGATGATAATGCCTTCGGCATTATACACAACCTGGCAGTTGATGGAGTGATAGCCCTTTGGGTTGGCATACACTCTACCGTCTTCACCGGGTGGTGCTTTGATGTGGGCGTGAGTGCAGTCTATGGCACCTAGTATCTCTGGGTAGTCTGCTACACAGTGGAAGAGATGCATATAGCTGGTTGTCTTCTCAAGGGTGCTAGGGAAATAAATGTGCTCACCGGCATGTGGTAGCATGGCATCCAGGAACTGGTGAAGTACCCTGGATGCTGATGCCTGTGAGACCCCCATGATGTCCCCAGTAGGTCTTTGGAAAGTATGTATAGCTAGTATTCTTAAGGCTACACATACTATTGTTTCAACTGGGATGTGTTCCTCTCTGTTTGCTCTGTATCATGAGCTGAGGCCAGCAGAGCTTGGTGAGTGGCTGAAGTATGTCCCTGTCCACCTTGTAGTGCTCTAGTATCTCCAAATTATGTAGCCCCTGGAAGGTTACCCTGGGTCTGAACAATCTTCTCCTCCCCAGTCTGGGTCAGTTGTCAGCATTATCCTCATCACCGCCCTCAGTCTGTAACACATAAAGATGTAGCAAAGCAGCAGCAGCCTCTATCATTTTATCAGTTAAAATTCCCAAGTGTGTACACCAGTGATGCAGAGTTTGTGGGAAAATCCAGACTGAAAGGTGTTTGCATAATTTATACTGGTGTGCTGCAGATGCTGCCTGTGTGATTCGCTGACTATGATAGATTCTACCTGCCACCTATATTATTGAGGGGTTTGACTGGGTCACTGTGAGTGGCAGAGTCTGTATTAGTGATTTGTAGTTGATTTCCTTTATTCTGCTATTTCCTTTTTTTTTTCTATTTCCACTGTGTTTAAGCCCTGCGGTGTGCCATGCAAACTGTTTTAGCTAGTGTAAACATTGCTGACCAGGACTGCGGTGGTGGTGCTGTGGTAGCGTTGTCGCCTCACAGTTAGACGTTGCCCGTTCGATTCTCAGTTAGAGCGTCTTCTGTGTAGCGACATGCGTGAATGGGTGTTCCTTCGTTGAAGGTTGTGCATTAGGCCCGGCAAGCCAGTACGTAAAAATCTACTGCCAATCATTAGCGGACCGGAGTTCTGCTGTGGAAACCCCTAACCAGGAAAAGCCGAAAGAAGAAGAAACATTGCTGACCAGAAAGGGCCCTCCCCTGGACACAAACATACTCAGCATTTCTGAAATCAGCTAAGCACAGCTAAGGAGTCTCAGACACACCCCCTTGCTTAGCTTTGCTTAGCTGAGTGCAAATAGAAGTCACGAAGCTCCAATGTGCTTACACCAAGCATGACACTCCCTCTTTTCATGTCAGCTGCTTCTCCTGCTTACACCACCGCATTATACCTCCTACATGGTTAGGTACCCGCAGACACGGTCTCCCATTTTGCTATTCAATAAATTTCACTCATTTACATACCTCTGCTGGCTTATACCCCAGTTACACCACTACACTGGAGCCTATGTCCTTGGCAACCACTGTTACCTGTCATTGTTATGAGTCTGCATGCCACCCACTATAATGGCAAAATTACTGTTTCAAATTTAATTGACTTTTTACTAATTGTTTTTTTTCTGCACAATCGCATTTTCTCCACTTAAAACTTTTGATTTTTATCATTTTGCAACACTTTGGCATACCAATGGCTACAGTTTTGGCCATTGGCATGCCTAATGAACATAATACATGCTTTACTTTAAGCTGCCATGCCCCCGTTTTTATTTTTGTAGAAATGTACACGGTTACTAACCGCATACATTTCTGCTGCAGATATGGCTCCAACACAGATGCCCGTCTGCTTCCTGGATTACAAATTCACCTCATTTGCATGGTTTTCACAAGCAAATGTGGTGATTTGGATTACTCCATTGCGTCCATGCTGGAATAGTGCTGGGAGGCTCGTGCACGCCCTCAGCCTTGTTTACTGGATCGCACAGGCTCCGAACTCCATGTTCGAGCCATGCCACTATGCCGACATGGAAGATTGGCTTTATTAAATCCCAGGAAATGTCTAATACGTCATAGGTAAAACTGGAGAAACATTGCATTTCCATTCCAGTGCAAATTATAAACTCATTTAGAGACTGTAATACATACAATTTTATGAAATTCAATCAGTCAATTACTGAAATAACACTTTTTGATTAATTGCCATTTCAACACATTCAGTACTTGCATAATTAACTATAGTTCCTAAGCAAATATATTCTACATAAAGGTAAATATTCCTTACATAATTACATTTGAAATCACTGAACAGGTCTTAGTAAACAGTCAGGCATAACTTTAATAAACAGTAATATGATTAATAATCCAATAACTGCGGTTGAGAGATAACCAAGGCGTCTAAGTATCTCGTGCATAAAATGTTCACACAACCATATAAAACTCTGTAAAACTATAAGAAAGAATCTGTTTATTGTATAACAATTCGGTAAGCACTTTCACTATAGCTTCATCAGACCATTAGCATTCAAAAATCTAATCACATTTAAATAGATCACATGCTTAATTAAAACTCAACTAATTATGTTGTTAAAGAGGTATAGGTCAAATCTATATATACCATCAAGAGAGCACTTATTATACTTGATATATAGAGTAAAACTATTCCTTTTCCCCCATTAAAAATGTATATAAATGATACATTACAGAATGAATACATTGTTATTCTTCATATATAGCAAAAACATTGTAAAAAATACATGCGATAAAGCTTATTAAAAATATTCAATGGTAAAACTAATGAAATCAACGTTGCTGTATAAAATCATATATTTTTCTATTAAATCTTATGCAATATGATATCATATATGAAACTCTTATAAAAAATAAAATATGTTTTAATAAACTAATATAATTTAGAAAAAATTCAACAAATACTTATAATTATTATCAAACGACTATAACAGGATCTACTAGACGTCAATATTGATGTAGTCCAGAAACATCATGCATGACCATTGATAAGTGGTCACAGGTTATAGTTCATATGTTTTATGCACAGACAGGCGCCAGTGTCCAGAGCGATTCAAACAACTTATACATGCTTATTGACGTCTAGTAGATCCTGTTATAGTCGTTTGATAATAATTATAAGTATTTGTTGAATTATTTCTAAATTATATTAGTTTATTAAAACATATTTTATTTTTTTATAAGAATTTCATATATGATATCATATTGCATACGATTTAATAGAATAATATATGATTTTATACAGCAACGTTGATTTCATTAGTTTTACCATTGAATATTTTTAATAAGGTTTATCGCATGTATTTTTTACAATGTTTTTGCTATATATGAAGAATAACAATGTATTCATTCTGTTATGTATCATTTATATCCATTTTTAATGGGGGAAAAGGAATAGTTTTACTCTATATATCAAGTATAATAAGTGCTCTCTTGATGGTATATATAGATTTGACCTATACCTCTTTAACAACATAATTAGTTGAATTTTAATTAAGCATGTGATCTATTTAAATGTGATTAGATTTTTGAATGCTAACGGTCTGATGAAGCTATAGTGAAAGCGCTTACCGAATTGTTATACAATAAACAGATTCTTTCTTTTAGTTTTACGGAGTTTTATATGGTTGTGTGAACATTTTATGCACGAGATACTTAGACGCCTTGGTTATCTCTCAACCGCAGTTATTGGATTATCTATCGGTGTATTTTTGGCGGGTAGAGAGATATTTATACTGTTGGAGATGTTCGTTTATTGCTTAGTAATATGATTAACTCTACTGTAAAAAAAAAAATTAAAGGTAAGAGGGAATGTCTGATGAACACTGCCAGTAGACCATGCACCACACAATACAGCCCACACATGGCATATAGCACTACATGTATCAATTATACTGTATGTGTTTTTTTCTAAGAAAGGAAACACTATTCTAAAGATCATGGTCCATATTTCTGGACTCCTTGCTGGCTCTTTACCTGCTTAGTCATATACCGTGCATAAGTCTTCTTTATGGGGTCCCTTACTACTGCTTCCAGCTGGCCATCATTAATAATGGTAAAATTTGCACTGGGAGCTGCAGTGACATCAAGGGATACTTCCCCACCAGACTGGCATGTGATCATGTTTTGCAAAATGCAACATGTGGTAAACATCCTGCATGCAGTAGATGGGTCATACTGAAGTGCACCCCTAAATTCATCCAGGTATCAGAAATGGGCTTTTAACATACCAAAAACTCTCAAAGACAAAAAAAGGCTGGGACAGGGCTGGACTAACTTTATCCTCCGCAACTCATCAGATTAGCCATGGATCCACTGGATATCATCACCTAAAAACAGGGAAAAAAAAGAGAAAAGATGGGGAAGACAAAACAAAAGAAGAGTGGTTTAGTAATAAGCACTACATTTTACTAAGAATAACTAATTAGAAAATTAAAATTTCCACTTACCAACAAGGTGATCCTAGGGTATCCTATCATGCAGGAAGAGGTGGTAGAGTGAGGTAGTGTGCCAGATAAGTGAATAGTGGACACTGCCAGGATGCCGAACCAACACATTGGTGATGCACCCCTATACATCACATACTACCTGAGAGTTAATGGAATGGTAGCCCTTCCTGTTTCAGTACCACTCCCTCCATGGGTCCAATGTCCCTAATGGCAATGTGGATGCAAAATATTGCAAGAAGCACAGCAGGGAAAAATGTCACCCCATGCTCTGTCTTGAGCTGACACCTGGAAATAGATATATTTTGTTCAAACATGTCAAGAGTATATTGAGGGACTGCTGAAGTATCCTCCAGGCAGAAGCCTGAGAAATACCCAATGTGTCCCTAGTCTGTCTCTGCAAGGTCCTGTGGCAAGTACAGTGAGGGCTATACACACCTTAGTATCAACAGGAATAGGAAGGCCATGCATTCCCCCAGTTCCCATCTGAGGGCTATACATGGTCCATAAGACCCTTACAATATCCCTGTCCACTCTAAACCTATTAAGGATTTCCTGAATAATAAAGTTATAATATCATATCTATACCTTCTTAGCCTGTGAGTGTTGGTGGGTGCAGACAGTTGTGGCTTGGCCAACAGAAGCAGCTCACAGTGAGCAATAGCAGTGGAAGCAGCAAGAGAGAGAGAGAGAGAGAGAGAGAGAGAGCATCTTCATCAACTGCAAAGTAAATAGAAAAGGCACAATTCTACCTTTTATAATGCATCGGCAGAAGATGTGGAAACATGTCAAAATATGACTATGGCATGCAAACAAGTGGGACAATGACTCATTAGCATAAGATGTTTAGCATCATTGTGGCTTGGGGGAACAGACAGACATTGCAAAGGATGTAACTGCTCTGGAACAGACTCCCCATCCATGT
Source organism: Protopterus annectens (assembly GCF_019279795.1). NCBI lineage: Eukaryota > Metazoa > Chordata > Ceratodontiformes > Protopteridae > Protopterus > Protopterus annectens. The sequence continues at coordinate 1,894,980,792 of NC_056739.1, read as the reverse complement.
AAAATAAGATTTATCTCTGTCCATATTCAAGAACAACCTGGATCTATGGATGAGAAACAGAAAAGTTACCTCAAGACTGCTTCAAGACTGCCCCCTGTACTACTAATGTACAGCTGCTGTTCCTAAATGCTTTATCCCATACATAGGTCTTGTCAAATTAATGATGGTATGATCCCAGTTATTCTCACTAGGGATAATATATAATTATCGACCATGGGATGGATGAGGCCAGTCTAATACTAAGTGGTATAGGTTAATTCAAGCACCAAAAGGGAAATTTGCCAGGTTTAAAATGTCCCACAAGGGCAATTAGCCAAGTACTTACCTAAGAACCTACGAATCCATCATTTGTCATTATCTTCTCATAATTCCTTCTTTTGAATATGTTTATTCGACGCTATCACATGTTAGCATAAATGGTCTCTATGAATCATACCAGAGGTGCATTAAAAATATGAACAGTGCTGATTGCCTTAACACATTCACGTAATGACTACAAATACCACCCACAGTGATAGCCAAATGGTAAGTAGTCAAATCATAAGAGATTATGATCAGATCAGCAATCCAAATGAGCATATTAGGTGTTCAAGACATGGATGACAAGACATTCACCTCAAGAGCGAAGCTCAAGAGTTAAATTTGGCATCCATGTGAAGATAAGTGCTTGGAGTCCTTTCTCATTTTCTTTATCATTAGAGTATCCCTTTGCATAAGCAGCACAGTGGTTAAGTGAATAGCATTGTCACCTCATAGCAAGAGATTTTCAGGTTCAGCTATCAGCTGGGTTACCTTCTATGAAGATTCTGCTTGTCTTTCCTGTGTTCATGTGTTTACTTCAGCTGCTCTAGTTCTATCACACATGCACCAAAGATTTGCAACAGGTGGATAGCAGTTTCTAAATTGTCCATGTGTGTGTGTGTGTGTGTGTGTGTGTGTGTGTGTGTGTGTGTGTGTGTGTGTGTGTGTGTGTGTGTGTGTGTGTGTGTGTGTGTGTGTGTGTGTGTGTGTGTGTGTGTGTGTGTGTGTGTGTGTGTGTGTGTGTGTGTGCAGTTTACATGCGATACAGAAAAAGACTTGGCAATCTACTGTTGTTACCTTCTTGCCAAGTAAACTCTGTGGATGGTACCAGCTTTTCATGGAGCTGCTGTAGGAGTTAGATTTGACTCAAATGGATTGGAGAGAGGATTCTTTTGTGTAACTGCACTTGATTTTCCCCCATATTCAGTGTTTTGCATGTTATATTAAATGTAAGAAACCATACTTTTTCCCAGTACGGCCAAATTCCACTTATGCATTTTCAAACTTTTAGGTCAATCTTGCCTGTCTATCATATTGCAGATAAGTAGGGATAAGTAATCAGAGCCTCCGATAGCCATGGTGTTGCAATAATTAATATTTTAAGACTAGGGATAAGCAATCAGAGCCTCCAATAGTCATGATGTTGCAGTAATTAATATTGTAAGACTAGGGATAAGTAATCAGAGCCTCTGATAGTCATGGTGTTGCATTAATTAATATTTTAAGACTGCTATCAATTCTTCAGTATCACAAGGAGTCTGAGCATGTTAATAGGATATGCCAATAAGTGTCATCCTTTCATCCATTGTATGAATTCAGTCTCCTAATGTCATTGTGATAGTCTTTTCTTTTCAAACATAATCTCATAAAAAGAGGAATGGCATTCAGCATTATCTTTATTAGCTAACAGTTATAAACTAATTAACAAATTTCTTACCTCTATGTCTAAAAATAACATAGAACTTACTTTCTCCTAATATTGTAGCAAAAGAAAAATAAATATTATTTAGAATTTTCTTCATGCATTACATTAACACATATATGCATAAGCACACATGCACACATGCATACACACACACACACACACACACACACACACACACACACACACACACATTACACACAAACTAATTTTATTTACCACTCAAGCAGATCCTCCATATATTCATTTTACCTGATTTTTTTCTCTGTTTTTGTGTTGACTTGTGCATATGCACCAGTGCAAGGTCTTGATTCAGTCACAAGGATACGTCTACGTTACTAGACTCATCCAAATGAACATGTATGCAAATCAGAAAACTTCACAGTAAGTTAGTACCCAAATGAAAACAAATGAAAATAATCTTCAAAATGACGTGTCCCAGAAAAAAAAATACTGTTATGATATTAATAAGGAGGTGTGTCTTTCAACATGAATTAAAATCAAATTCACCACAATTCTTTCATGCTAACATTCATGCTTTTTTTTCTTTTTTAAACTCAGCAGTATAATATCAATTCACACCATGTTATTGTTGTTGTTGTGTCTTTCGGCTTTTCCCGGTTAGGGGTCGCCACAGCGGAACTCTGGTCCGCTAATGATTGGTAGTTGATTTTTACGTGCCGAGTTACCATCCCTGATGCACAACCTTCAACGAAGGTATGCCCATTCACGCATGTCTCCATGCAGAAGACGCTCTAGCTGAGACTCGAACCGGACAGCGTCTTACTATTCCACATTATGATTTTGAACTTCAAGAGTTCAGTTTAAGCTGAAATTTTAAAAATTAATTCAAGGTGGAGTTCAAAATCTTATGTTTCATGGGGCAAACCTCCACACCTGCCATGTGAGCTCCCCCCATCTTCTTTCTTACTATGATCAATTCAAGGTACTGCACACTGGAGATAGGTGATTTTTCCTTGTAATGATGGCATTTAAAAAATAGCAGTGCTCACATTCAGAGATGGTCATAAACTGGCCACTGTGCTCTACATATACTTGAAACACTAATAGCTTGCCCATAGGCTACTGTTTTCTGTAAATACCAATAAACATATGACCATTCTCTACCTCAGATCTGTTTGCTATGTCTGTTTGCTAAGAGAGACTCAATAAGGAGCACAAGACTCCAGGCAATCTAGCTGGCTCTACATAAGAGATATTTTAGACCTGACTTTGCCCCAACTGTCCTAGGTTTGACTTCTAACCAAGGTTCTGGAGAAGCTGGTTGGAAAAGCATAGGAGAGATAGGAGAGGCTGACTGATGTCAGATGGCCCATCCTGCAAGTAAAGAAGTTAGCTGAATTCCCAAAAGTACAAAGATTTTCAACCTGTGGACCAGGAATCACATATGACTCTCTTAGCCCAAAAAAGTCTTCCTCACAGGGATTGCCTACAGCTCTCTTGAACATGAAGTACATTTACTACTTAAGAACATTTGAGGGTTTCCTGCTTTCAATTTGTGCATGCATGCAGTCTGCTTTTGTTATTTTATCAGGCCTCAGAATTCAAAGGGATGCTGTTTTCCCTCATGGCCATCCAATACTGTTGTGTTGATTAGCAGAGTGACACAGCCATGACAGTGTCTTCATGCAAGCTAAAAGAGTTCTGCAAGAATGTAATGTTTAAATATGGAGGCAGTTATAATTTATTTGAATTTCTAACTACAGAAACATTTGCAATGATGTACAACAGAACTGGTGAAAGCAGAAGGATTAGTAGATGAGATGAACGCTAGAAATTCATCTATGTTATATTGGGGATTTTTGTCTGCATAAGTGTTTGTTAAAAGAAAGAACACACATGGTAGTGGTAGTATTCACAGAATCAGAACACTTTGAATACTCATCTTGAGTACCCGTCTTCATACTTTTCCTGAAAGCAATGTAATTTTGCTTTTCTGCTGCTGTTCTTTCAGTGTCAATGGATATTTGTCATCAATTAAGCTTTGCTGTAATTTTCTTAGGAATCTTTTATTTCTCTTTAAGTTTCCATGACAAAAGCTTTATGTATGGTAATTAGACATTTGCTGTATCTGCAGGTAAGTACTGAAATATATATATATATATATATATTTTTCCTTTTTTTTTCCCTCCTACTTGGTATTCTGTGTATACAGGGGTATCTAAGATATATAACGTTTTGATGTAACATAGTTATTTTGCAGAAGTATACTGTGACTAGTTGAACTGTCTTGTTAGCCTCTAAGTGGTTTGCTATGTTTGGAACCTGACATTTGTAATTACTTAACTGATGTTGATTTATAATTGTTAAAAAGTGCATATTTTCTTTTATTTTATAAATTTGTTAACTGGGTAAGCCCCTACAAACAAGCATCCTTTTTCAGGGATGAGTAACTGGTTAAATTACTTGCTTAGTCACACAGTAGGCAAATAAAGGTGGAATGAATCAAATAATGTACCCCAGACTACAAAAAAACAGCTTATTAAGGGTCTAAGCACAAACCTGCTATACTAACTGGCAGACTTACTTAAGAAACCTGAGAAGAAGCAGGACATCCTTTGTCTGCAGACACTGGTTGTGTAGTGATGATGTCAATAGTGTATTGCTTTATCCACTTATTAGCTGTAACAAACTGTGAGGGGCCTTTACAAATGTAGTGCTTATGGGAAGCACTAATAAATGTGAGCTGGTATCATTTTCTCATAGGAGTCAAAACATGTATTGAAACTAGTCGCTTTAGGGATGTTCAATGAAAGTAACTAGGGGAAAAAACATCTCACAATAATTAATGTTTCACATAAGTCCTACATGTTTATGAATATCCCTCATGTATTTTATTATTTAACACGAGTGCTGTTTTTGCATGTCTGATTTGTGTTCTTTTGAATCTGTACCATTTATTACTCTGAAGCCACTGCAGTTGTTTGTTTATGTGTGTATGCTAAAGAGGTTTTATTTATTTTTGTGTTAGATTTTATATCACCGCAGCCATAAAATCTGACTTCATACCATAGTTTGCATGTGGTTTTGCACACACTGTGCTGCGCTTACATTGACAATGATGATTTTTTTTCTAGGGAAACATGTTTTTACTCAAATATTTTTATTAACATTTAAAAAGTATAATAATTTATAACAGAAAAAAAAAGAAACATGAAATTTTAAAACAAATTAACTACACACATAGAAAACCTTCATAACAGTAAATTAAAATAAAATAAAACTATTTACATAGGTGTCTACTTAAAAACAATTGTTGATCATTTAAACTATAATTCTATTTCATATCATTTTACAGTCAATTTTCCCAAGTATCTCTATAACTTTAACAAGGAGTTATGACACAAAGTGATTCTATCAGTTTTCATCTTGATTGTAGATAATTCCAGTTCAGAAACATTAAGTGAAAAATTCCTGAATTCTTTAATTTATTTATTTTTTTATTTATTTGACATTTGTTTACCAGGGTGGTCTGACTGGGTCTACAGAACCTGTTTTCAGCAGAGGCTCAGGGAGAAAAGCTCCACATACAGTACAATACAAATACAGTATAATCCAATACAATAAAGATTACATTAGAAATACTATACAAACAATAAGTTGAAAGAACAAACTGCTACAAGATGTCGTAATATATTACTAGACATCTAAACAGTTCTATACAGTTAAAACATTGCAGATGATAATAGTCACTCTCATCATACATGAAGTAGAAATAGCAGCCAGAAAGTTAGTGATGCAGACATATAGCGAGAGAGAGTAAAGAAGAATAGAAGCAATAAAACCTGAGCAGTATCTTAACGATATGGTATAGAAGCAGTGAAGGAGTTAGAAGAGCCTTAGGATCTTGCAGTCTGTGAGGGATTGAAATGTGAGAGAAGTGGAAGACCTGAGCATTAGGCAGGCTTTATGCAGGAGCACAGCCATGTGTTTTTCAGTGCTGGTAGCTAGAGGTGGTGAATTCCAATGTATACAGACAAGTGTATGAATACAGAGAGTGACCAGGTTTTCTTGTGGATTTTGAGATAGCTAAGAGATGTTTGCCTTCTGATTATAGGGATCGATCTGGTGTGTAAGGTGTGACTAGATTGGCTAGTGTAGGGCAGGCAGTAGGCTTGAAAATAAGATTGTGCAAGGTGGATTGCTGAATAAAGGCAAATTGGTTGGTTAGTTCAAACCAGTTTAATTCTAGGAGTGGTTTACAGTGTTGTGTGTGATATTTTGAGTTTGTGACAAACTTTTCAATTTTGTTGTAACACTGTTTCAACTTGCTTAGGGTGGAATTTTGTAAGTTAGTTAAGATAGGGGCAACATACAGAAGAGAGGGAAGTAAAAATGTTTTTGCAAGGGTAGTTTTGGTTGCTGCAGTAAAAAAATGTATGTTTCTATATAAGAGTCCCAGTTTTTGATGAGTTTTTTTATATTTTGCTTTATATGGGAGTCAAATGAAAGTTTATTGTCAATGATAACACCTAGAAGTTTGGTTTCTTTCACTATTTCTATGGCAGTGTTGTCAGATGCAAGGATGTTGAAATGATCAGTGACAAGGGAGGTGTTTTGGGGATGAAAGACTACCAGTTTTGTCTTCTTTGGATTAAGAAAGAGTTGGGCATTTCTTAGCCAGGATTCAACTGCTGTAAAGGACCTTAAACAAAGGAGAAGTCTCACTCTTCCAGTTTGTAGTAATTACTTTACATGCAATAGCTAGTAAAATCCATAAAAGTGAATATTTCAATCTGGGAACACATTTAGATATTGGAACATTAAACAAAATTGACAAAAACTGCAAAGTTTGCTGATGACTGCAAATTGAAAGCAGCCATAGAATCTCCAAATGATGTCAACATCCTACAAGAGGGTCTTACACAAACAAATGATTGGTGCCAAAGTCATGGCCTTAAACTCAATGCAAAAAAATGTCTTATCATTCCTTTTGGTAAGGGTAATGTTCCTGCTAAGTACCACGTCAATAGCAACACCTTAAGTGCACACTCAGTGCTGAGACACCTGAGCACACAAGTTGACAGCAACCTTATCTTTGACTACCATGTCTCCACAGTGGTAGGAAGGGCCTTCTATATTGCTCATCTCATAAGTAAGGGCATTGTCCCCAGAAAAAAGAAGTTATAACCTCCCTGTACTCTTCTCTCATCAGGCCAACAATTGAGTACAACGTCCCTTTTGGTATGTACCTTTCCAAGCACCTGCAGCAATTGGAGAGACCACAGAGGTTCTTCACAAGGAAAATGCCAGGTCTTCAGCATTTGTCCTAAATGGATCATCTGAAATCACTGTCACTTTATTCTGTTTCATAAAGACTATTCAGAGGTGATCTCTACCTTGCATACAAGGCAATCTCTGACCCTGCTTTATTGGAAATGCTGCATCTCTGTAAGTAAAATGGTACACGAGTTACTCACTCTAAAGACCTTAACCTGTTGTGTGACATTAATAGACCTGCTGGAGGGACAGATTTGTCTCCCAGAGGTTACCACACCTTTGGAACAGACTCCCACTTTATGTCAAACAGAGTACCTCATTGGCCCTCTTCAAATGCAATCTGGACAAATGGATGGGTAACCGTAAATTCACCCCAGGGGTTCCACCTGTGTCCCTCTTGGACAGGGGCAATAGGTGCTAATCATAGAAATAAAGGTAGAACTTGTAAGGGCCCTAGGGCCATTAGCCTAGTAATTTCCTATAATCCTATGAGGAGTGATAAAGGTTCTATGCATAAATTTCCAAGAAAACAACTTCCATTGCAACAAAAACGTTGTTTGTTTTGAAGAAATTAACATTAACTTTTTAGCATTTTCATTGGGAAGTTGATTATTAATTGACCTGTAATAATCCCCAAAATTTTCTTTATAATATGATTTTGTATTTTTGACTTCTTTATGTATTTTAGATAGGTGCCCTTTTCCTATTACTGTTTCGTTTCCTATGGTAACCATAAATTCTATAAATGTGGGGACAGTTTATTTGATACTTATATGCAATAACTCTGGCCACATTTCACTATTCATATGATATTTGCTCATAATGTATTCCATAGAGAGAACTTTTCCAGAAATCATTAACTGATGACAATATATTATTTTTTCCCTGAGTGTAATCATTTTTCAGACATTAAATGAGTTAATATTATTCTGTATGCAGGCTATAGGATACAATAAAAGTGACCACGCTCTAAATCCTGTATTTGTATTCAATTCATTTTTAAATATATTTAAAGTATTAGTTATATATTTAGAACATATAAGTTTATTTTTATTCTCCAAAATATATTCTTTTACCAACCTGTGAAAATTATTGGAAATTATACCATGACCACCCCAAAACGTGCACGCTGATTGGCCAGCGTGCCCGTTGTAAATTGAGTTATACTAATGGAAAAAGGTCCGGTCGCCCGGACTTTTTTCCATTAGTATAACTCGTTTTTTTTAAAACACTGTCTCGCTATGTTAAATGGGTTTAACATAGCGAGACAGCTTTAAAATAAGCAACGGAGATCTCCGTTGCTTATTTTAAAGCTGTCTCGCTATGTTAAACCCATTTAACATAGTGAGACAGTGTTTTGTTAACGGAGAAAGCAAGATCTCCGTTGCTTTTTTAGTTAGCTATGTTAAATGAGTTTAACATAGCGAGACAGTTTAAAATAAGCAACGGACATCTCCGTTGCTTATTTTAAAACTGTCTCGCTATGTTAAACTCATTTAACATAGCGAATCACTAAAAAAAAGCAACGGAGATCTTGCTTTCTCCGTTGCTTTTGCTCAACTCTGATGTACTGCGCGGTAGCGCAGTACATCAGAACTGCCGTGGATGCCAGACATCTGCGGAAGGGCAGTAAACAGGCATTATACTATGCCATTATTTAAGAAAAGTAATAGTTTCTTTTCTTAAATAATGTCATGGTATAATAGCAATAACCCACTTCTGGGTGTGGGTAATGCTAAATTTACCCACGGTTGGCTTTGTTTGGTCCCTCGGGCTTCGCCCTCGGGACCAAACCACGCTAACCGTGGGTAAATTTAGCATTACCCACACCCAGGCATGGGTTATTGCTATAATATTCTACTATATTGAACTGGCAATGAGTGATTTGATTTAACCAAATTTATTCTTGTATATGTTTCCACCTAGCAGAATGAATAGAATTTAATCATAATGTTATTGTCTTAATAGTGGATGATAAAGTATACATTTCTATATCTGGGAGGCCAGTTCCACCTGTTATCCAGTCGTTTGGATGATTATTTAGCGATAATCTAGGTTTATTGTAGTACCATAAAAAGTTCAACATTGATCTATGCATTTTTTGAAAGAGGAAGGGAAATATCTTGTATAAGATATAATATATTTGGAAAAATTATCATTTTAATTAAGAAAACATATCTTTCACTGTAAAAATATTCCTTCTATCCAAAAGATGTTTTATCTTATTTAAAATATTAGTATAATTAATTATTATTTCATTAATATCATTTCATAATATGATCCTTAGATACTCAATTCTGTTATCTAGAACTATATATTTCAGCCTTGTGTTTCTTATGCTTACTCAAACACTCTGCTTGTGCTGTACTGATGAGGTCATGACAAGGCCGAAATATGCATAGTTTGGCTTTATTGGCCTGAAATTGTCCATTAAAATGAATTAAAAAGAAAAAAGTCATGGACATCCAGAATTGCCATATAGCTGAAACACCTGATGTTCATAAGGGTCATTTGCATATACCCCATGTGCCTCTGATACAAGAGGTTTGAGAGGTCACTCAGTGGATGTTCTAGCTTGGCAGGAGTTTTCATTTATTTTTACTGATTGGTTTTTCTGTGTGACCTTCTCACTCTTTGTTTTAGTTTGCTAGTTGGGATATTTTGCAGTCACCCTAATTGTAATGGACATCAGCTGGGTATAACAGCCCTGTGTTTCTTATGCTTAGTCAATCACTCTGTTTGTGCTGTGCTGATGAGTTCATAACAAGGCCAAAATATGCATATCCACAGCTAGCGAGGTTTGGCTTTATTTGGCTGAAATTTTCCAGTAAAATGACTTAAAAAGAAAAAAAGACATGGACATTCAGAATCGCCATATAGCTGAAATACCTTATAGTCATAAGGGTCATTTGCATATATCCCATGTGCCTATGACACAAGAAAGAATTGGGCATTTCTTAGCCAGAATTCAACTGCTGTAAAGGACCTTAAACAAAGGAGAAGTCTCACTCTTCCAATTCGTAGTAATTACTTTGCATGCAATAGCTAGTAAAATCCATAAAAGTGAATATTTCAATCTGGGAACACATTTAAATATTGGAACATTAAACAAAATTGACAAAAACTGCAAAGTTTGCTGATGACTGCAAATTGAAAGCAGCCATAGAATCTCCAAATGATGTCAACATCCTACAAGAGGGTCTTATACAAACAAATGATTGGTGCCAAAGGCATGGCCTTAAACTCAATGCAAAAAAAGTCTTATCATTCCTTTTGGTAAGAGTGGTGTTCCTGCTAAGTACCACATCAATAGCAACACCTTAAGTGCATGCTCAGTGCTGAGACACCTGAGCACACAGGTTGACAGCAACCTTATCTTTGACTACCATGTCTCCACAGTGGTAAGAAGGGCCTTCTATATTGCTCATCTCATAAGTAAGGGCATTGTCTCCAGAAAAAAGAGGTTATAACCTCCCTGTTCTCTTCCCTCATCAGGCCAACAATTGAGTACAACGCCCCATTTGGTATGTACCTTTCCAAGCACCTGCAGCAATTGGAGAGACCACAGAGGTTCTTCACAAGGAAAATTCTAGGTCTTCAGCATTTGTCCTAAATGGATCATCTGAAATCACTGTCACTTTATTCTGTTTCATAAAGACTATTCAGAGGTGATCTCTGCCTTGCATACAAGGCAATCTCTGACCCTGCTTTATTGGAAGTGCTGCATCTCTGTAAGTAAAATGGTACACGAGTTACTCACTCTAAAGACCTTAACCTGTTGTGTGACATTAATAGACCTGCTTGAGGGACAGATTTGTCTCTCAGAGGTTACCACACCTTTGGAACAGACTCCCACTTTATGTCAGAGTACCTCATTGGCCCTCTTCAAATGCAATCTGGACAAATGGATGGGTAACCATAAATTCACCCCAGGGGTTCCACCTGTGTCCCTCTTGGACAGGGGCAATAGGTGCTAATCATAGAAATAAAGGTAGAACTTGTAAGGGCCCTAGTGCCATTAGCCTAGTAATTTCCTATAATCCTATGAGGAGTAATAAAGGTTCTATGCATAAATTTCCAAGAAAACAACTTCCATTGCAACAAAAACGTTGTTTGTTTTGAAGAAATTAACATTAACTTTTTAGCATTTTCATTGGGAAGTTGATTATTAATTGACCTGTAATAATCCCCAAAATTTTCTTTATAATATGATTTTGTATTTTTGACTTCTTTATGTATTTTAGATAGGTGCCCTTTTCCTATTACTGTTTCGTTTCCTATGGTAACCATAAATTCTATAAATGTGGGGAGAGTTTATTTGATACTTATATGTAATAACTCTGGCCACATTTCACTATTCATATGATATTTGCTCATAATGTATTCCATAGAGAGAACTTTTCCAGAAATCATTAACTGATGACAATATATTATTTTTTTCCCTGAGTGTAATCATTTTTCAGACATTAAATGTGTTAATATTATTCTGTGTGCAGGCTATAGCATACAATAAAAATGACCACGCTCTAAATCCTGTATTTGTATTCAATTCATTTTTAAATATATTTAAAGTATTAGTTATATATTTAGAACATATAAGTTTATTTTTATTCTCCAAAATATATTCTTTTACCAACCTGTGAAAATTATTGGAAAATATTCTACTATATTGAACTGGCAATGAGTGATTTGATTTAACCAAATTTATTCTTGTATATGTTTCCACCTAGCAGAATGAATAGAATTTAATCATAATGTTATTGTCTTAATAGTGGATGATAAAGCATACATTTCTATATCTGGGAGGCCAATTCCACCTGTTATCCAGTCTTTTGGATGATTATTTAGCGATATTCTAGGTTTATTGTAGTACCATAAAAAGTTCAACATTGATCTATACATTTTTTTGAAAGAGGAAGGGAAATATCTTGTATAAGATATAATATATTTGGAAAAATTATCATTTTAATTAAGAAAACATATCTTTCACTGTAAAAATATTCCTTCTATCCAAAAGATGTTTTATCTTATTTAAAATATTAGTATAATTAATTATTATTTCATTAATATCATTTCATAATATGATCCTTAGATACTTAATTCTGTTATCTAGAACTATATATTTCAGCCTTGTGTTTCTTATGCTTACTCAAACACTCTGCTTGTGCTGTACTGATGAGGTCATAACAAGGCCGAAATATGCATAGTTTGGCTTTATTGGCCTGAAATTGTCCATTAAAATGACTCAAAAAGAAAAAAGTCATGGACATCCAGAATTGCCATATAGCCGAAACACCTGATGTTCATAAGGGTCATTTGCATATATCCCATGTGCCTCTGATACAAGAGGTTTGAGAGGTCACTCAGTGGATGTTCTAGCTTGGCAGGAGTTTTCATTTATTTTTACTGATTGGTTTTTCTGTGTGACCTTCTCACTCTTTGTTTTAGTTTGCTAGTTGGGATATTTTGCAGTCACCCTAATTGTAATGGACATCAGCTGGGTATAACAGCCCTGTGTTTCTTATGCTTAGTCAATCACTCTGTTTGTGCTGTGCTGATGAGTTCATAACAAGGCCAAAATATGCATATCCACAGCTAGCGAGGTTTGGCTTTATTTGGCTGAAATTTTCCAGTAAAATGACTTAAAAAGAAAAAAAGACATGGACATTCAGAATCGCCATATAGCTGAAATACCTTATGGTCATAAGGGTCATTTGCATATATCCCATGTGCCTATGATACAAAAAAGAGTTGGGCATTTCTTAGCTAGGATTCAACTGCTGTAAATGACCTTAAACAAAGGAGAAGTCTCACTCTTCCAATTCGTAGTAATTACTTTACATGCAATAGCTAGTAAAATCCATAAAAGTGAATATTTCAATCTGGGAACACATTTAAATATTGGAACATTAAACAAAATTGATAAAAACTGCAAAGTTTGCTGATGACTGCAAATTGAAAGCAGCCATAGAATCTCCAAATGATGTCAACATCCTACAAGAGGGTCTTATACAAACAAATGATTGGTGCCAAAGTCATGGCCTTAAACTCAATGCAAAAAAATGTCTTATCATTCCTTTTGGTAAGAGTGATGTTCCTGCTAAGTACCATGTCAATAGTAACATCTTAAGTGCACACTCAGTGCTGAGACACCTGAGCACACAGGTTGACAGCAACCTTATCTTTGACTACCATGTCTCCACAGTGGTAAGAAGGGCCTTCTATATTGCTCATCTCATAAGTAAGGGCATTGTCTCCAGAAAAAAAGAGGTTATAACCTCCCTGTACTCTTCCCTCATCAGGCCAACAATTGAGTACAACGCCCCCCTTTTGGTATGTACCTTTCCAAGCACCTGCAGCAATTGGAGAGACCACAGAGGTTCTTCACAAGGAAAATTCTAGGTCTTCAGCATCTGTCCTAAATGGATCATCTGAAATCACTGTCACTTTATTCTGTTTCATAAAGACTATTCAGAGGTGATCTCTGCCTTGCATACAAGGCAATCTCTGACCCTGCTTTATTGAAAATGCTACAGCTCTGTAAGCAAAATGGTACACAAGTTACTCAGTGGAAGTTCTAGCTTGGCCAGAGTTTTTATTTAGTTTTTACTGACTGTTTTTTCTGTGTTACTTTCTCACTCTTTTTTTAGAAGTATATATTTAGAAAATGTCTTATTCATATTATGCATAGTAAAATGTATAAATATTAACTTAGTTCTAATGTCATTAAATTTAAGACCAGAAATCCATTGGAAGAGTTCCATTGTTTTAGATAAAACTTGCAACGAGCTGCCATAATCATTCAAAGCTAATAAAATATTATCTGCAAACAACTTAATTTTAGAATTTATATGATTCCTAAATTATATACCTTTGAATTTAGTATTTGATCTCATACAATTAGCAAATGGTTCTATGACCAGGGCAAATAATAATGGTAACAATGGACATCCTTGCACAGTACCTTTATTAACTGTAAATAGCTTAGAAATATACAATCCAATCTTTATACCAGCTCAAGTATTTTCATATAACAATCCAATTAATTATATAAACTCATGCGAAAAAACATATTCCTTCAAAGACAATATGAGCTAAAGTATTTTCATATAACAATCTAATTAATCATATAAAATCACATGAAAAATCATATTTCTCTAAAGCCAACATTAAATAAACCCAATAAACTGAATCAAAGGCACTATTAATATTTAGATTTACTAGGGTCAAACCTCTTTTTGTAATACTGATATAGTCAATTATTGTAAGTAGTCTTTTAATATTATCATATGACTTTCTATTCAATAGGAAACCAGTTTGATCATCATCAATTAGCAAGGGCAGAAACTGTTTAATTATATTAGCATGTATTGCCATAAAAATCTTATAATCAACATTTAATAGGGATATTCTTTTCCATCTTTGTTTGACTTTAAAATTGGAGAAATTAATGTATATTTCCAAGATGAAGGGACATTTTAACTAATGCAAACACTCTTTACACTATTGCCAGAGCTTCCTTAAGTAATGGTTTGTACATCTCAGGAACAATAAAGTCACTTCCAGGAGTTTTGTTTAATTTTAATTTATTAATTTGAGATTTAAGCTCAGACATTAAAATTGGCTTATCTACTGAATTTGTCTGATCTTCTATAAATTTATTTTTGATATGTTTCATAAAAATGATTTTATTACACTCTGTAGTTCTATTATTGGGTTATATACATTCATTATATTAAAGTGCATTTTAAATGCCTCTAAAATGCATTCTAAATCCAAAACCTTTTTTCTAGTTCCAGGAATATAAATTTATTTTATCTGGTTAGATCTGATAATCTTCTTCATTCTGTTTGCTAAACTATGTTGATATTTTAGGATTCATAGAATAAGTACTCCTTTTGATCTACTCTAAGATAACCATAGTTTTATGATGTAATGTCTCTAAATATTTTATTCATCTCATGAAGTTCTTTTGTTAAATTTTTGTCACCTTTTTGAATATCCAAGTTAAGTTTATCTACTGTCCTTTGTAAGTCTAATGATATTTATTCCATTGATTTTTCTTATTAATATACCAAAATATAATTTTTCCATATATGAATGATTTTAATGAATCCCACAGATAAATCTCAGATATATATTTGGTTAAATTTACATTTATAAAGGACTGAATTTCTTTATTATAAAATTCCCTAAAATCTTTCAACTTAGATACATGTGGTGAAATTCTACTAATAGAAGTACTTTTTTGGCATTCATTTTCAATTTAAATGTAATTGCATCATGATCAGATAATGGACATGTGGCAACTTTACCTTTATCTAACTTTCCTGCTATATCACTTGAAATATATACTCTATCTATGCTAGACTGGGTACCATGTTGATCCAATGTGCAAAAAGTAATGAATTTACCTCTGAAAATGTGTTTATGTCCTTAATATTAAACATATCTATGATGTCTATTAAGGCTTTAGATTATGATGGTTTCCCATGCTTATTTATTGTGTTAGTATCACAATTATTCAAAATACAATTAAAGTCACAGGCTAAAAGTATATTCCCTTTAGGATGTTGTATAATCTCCTCAAACTGTTGCTTAACCACTTTAACTCCTAATCCAGGAATCCAGTAAAGATTAGAGTGTATATTCTCCTATTTAGTTCCAAAGATACTAGATAAAACATCCCAGATTTATCATTGTATATATTTATGATGTTAGGCACTAATGCAGAGTTTTTTTCTCATAAAATTGCAACATCTATTTTCTTTTGCTTATAATATGAATTAACAAGTACAGAATAGATATTTGTATTATGTTTCTTAACATTTTCTTGTAATAAATGTGTCTCCTGTAAGAATACAACTTGGGCATTATACATTTTTAAATATTTGTTTAAACTCCATCTTTTACAGATGTTATTCAAACCACTAACACTGATATAAATACACTTCATATACAGTGTATCAGTAAAAGTATAGTTAGCCATATGTTCTTAACAATATAGGGAAAAAGACTGAAAATTATGGCATATGTTTATCAATCAAACTGAAGTCATTAATATTCATACACAACATAGTATAAGTAGTTAAACATTGAAATAGTAAACATTTAAATAAAAGGTAATCCACAAAGTCCCTGGGGTTTAAGATCCCATATTTGAATAGCACCTCTATTCAAACATTCCCTCTAATGTCTCCTCCTAAAACTAATCCCATCTCTATTTGATAATGAAGTTTATATAAAATGTTCCTTATTAAACAATTATTAACTAATGAGTTATAGATACTTCTTAGTATCTTATATTTATATTTCAAGAATATGTAAATGAAAAATAATTTCACATAATATTGATCTATTTACTCTAATCACTTTAATACTTAAAAGAACAGTGTATGAAGAATCCAAAATTCAAATTAAGTAGACCGCTGCAAATGAAAATAACATTAACAATCATTTAAATCATGCACAACAGCTTGCCCTTGACTATCTTTGTTGTGATACAACGTTAGTTTTCAAACCAGCTGATAAAGGAGGGGGGATTGTCGCCCTGGATACACACTTTTATAAAGAATTGATGTTAAATATGCTTAGTAACGACAAGGCTTATAAGATTATAGATAGGTCGAGAATAACATGTATTGTTAAATATGTGCATGACACAATATATGATCTACTTATGACCCGGTCTATTGATAAAACACTCTATGACTTCTTGGTTATAGATTCTCCCTTGATCCCTTTGATCAAGGGATTGCCTAAGTTGCACAAGAATGAAGACCCCCCCCCCCTCTACGCCCAATAGTATCTGGCGAACATTGGGTTACCCAAAATGCTTCATTGTATGTTCAGTCTAAACTAGGTGTTATGGTGAATGCTATTCCGACTGTTCTGAAAAATACATATGATCTTTTGCGAGACCTTAAACCTGATTCACTATGTAGTAGAATAAATGCAGGCACGCTATTGGTCACGCTAGATATTAAGAGTCTCTTTACCAGCATCCCTAATGACTATGGCTTGGATGCCATAAGAGCCCACCTTGCTGAATCTGATTTGATTGACAATACTGAATCAATGAATATTTGTTGTTTGTTGGATTTGATTCTGAACAACAATATTTTCCTTTTTGATAATAAAGTTTATGCACAGACATGGGGGGTGGCCATGGGCACCCCCTGTGCTAATGCATACGCCAACATTGTGGTTTATCAATGGGAAAAGGATTTTATTTTTAAAGATCCCAGATTTAGGCATGTCATCTTATATAGGCGCTTTGTAGATGACGTTTTGATTCTCTGGAATGGTGGACTAGATATTTTACAGGAGTTCATTCTTTATATGAACTCAACCACCTCGTTCTTTAGTTTCACATATGAGTATTCAAATACAAGGGCAAATTTCTTGGATGTTACTATTATAAAAGAGACTAATAATAGTCTGAGCATGACTCTTTATAGGAAAGCATGCTGGAAAAATAGTATACTGCAATATGACAGTTTACATCCGCGCTATGTGTTCCGTAACATCATAAAGGGACAAGTAACCAGGATACTTAGATTGTGTAGCAATAAACATGATGCACTGGAATTAATTAAACATCAAACTGAATATTTTATAGATAGGGGTTACCCACCGGACCTCGTTAGCCAGATAATAAACAGTTTGGTTGAAACATCCCCTGATACAAGAAAGGAAGATTACATCCCATATTTAAAGGAGAGTAAGAAGGGTTTAATGTATGATATCAAATATACCAATGATATAGATCAGTTAACTAAGATTATTAGAGATAACTGGAAAATATTGCTTTCAGACCCCTTATTGTTACAGATAGTTGGAAAGCGCCCCTTATTTAGATTCAGTAATTGTCTGAATATTAAGAGACTGCTTTGCAAAGAAAAGTTGGACGTCCCTCCCATTGATATAAGAGCCAACTACAAAATAGGTACATATCCATGCAGTAGATGCTCAGTATGTAAATATATTAATAGAGCCCAAGGATTTGATATACCTGGTATAAACATGGTGTTTAAACCTACTTTTTATGCCACGTGTGAAACACAGAATGTTATCTATTTGGCAACCTGTAACCAATGCGATGCATATTATGTGGGGATGACATCACGTAGACTGAGGGATCGCATGTACAACCATATTTATGATATAAAAAAGAGCAATTTGACAAATGTCTTAGCTGTGCATTGTCAAGATCGACCACAGCACAGTTTCAGTTTTTTAGTATTACAGGTTATTAACCCTAACAAACATGAGGGGGACCTCATAGGCACTATTGAAATGTTTGAATTAAGATGGATACTGAGACTTAAAGCCCATATTAAACCTGGACTTAATACCATGGTCAGTATCCGGCCAGTTTTATTAGGATCTTTATAACACAATTCAATTACTCACTCTTTATTCGTATTTTTGGTTGTGGTTCTGTCTATTCATCCACTTTAACATCCTATTATATAATCCCTACATCCTAGGTTAGCCATTTTGCTTGGTACCTTGGCCTTTTTTTTTTAATCTGTTTCTATTTCCTAATATGTGGTTTGCCTATTGTTGAATGGCTCTTTGAACCGCTATACACATGTTTTGCCTAACGCCTTATTTGGCGGTTTTATGTGAAATAACATGGTATATCAACTAGAACACACTTTTCCATGATATAGTTAGTTTTTTACTGGCGAGTATAGTCTGCCTTATGTATTGGGAATATATATAATAATATGTACTGATTTTAACTGTAGACGCTAAGTTTTATTGTCTACATACTTGACTAAGATATGATTGTTGTCTATGCTGCCTATATGTTTATCCCCATGTGACTATTGGTTCAATATTTGGTGTTAGTTTGTAGTATTAACACCCATATATACTTAAAAACTAACGGGGCAGTTTTGGTCTTTGGAGGTTTTCTGCTATTTTATGATGGTTAGGCATATCTGATAACTATATGATTTTTATATATATTTTTAACATTTCCATATTATGTTTTTTAATTATATAAATGTATAAAAAATCAAACAGTATTTGCCTATAAATGCGGGTGCGATTTGTTAATATAGTCCTTTGTTTTAGACTTGGACTGAATAAACTGGGATTTAAATCAGGTCTATACTAAATACCGCTTGTGGTGTTCTATGTAGGATTTTGTTTGATCTCTGTTATCTAAATTTATGAAGCAATGTTGATCGAAGTTTTTAATGACTTATATTTCACTAATTTTATGCTAGTGAATGATTAATAACTGAGGTTTAATATTGAATATTCTAAATGTCTGGATTCCAAATATTATTACCGACTAGAAAGAACTATGTCTTTAAAAAGTCTTGAACATCACATTTTTAAATTGTTTAATTATGGTTCTAATTGCTTAATTGAAAGTCTTATTTTATGTATAAAAGCAAGTGTGTTTTCTGTCTAATTTGTAACCTGATGAAGCGCACCTGTGTGTGCGTGAAAGCGCTCATTTCATATTAAATTTCTACATTTTATTTCCATGGTGGTTCCTTGCAGTTTGTCGATTTTCAACATTAACAAGGATATGAGACTTAGTTTGCTAGACACTTCAAGCTCTTAAATCAACTGTTGTGATCATTCTCAAATGCTAGGTAAAATTAACCCCGGGATTCATGAAGCTCGGCGCAAGGCCGGCGTAAGGCCTGCGCCGGCGGTGCATGGAATATCCGGCGCAGTAGCGCCATATACATATTAATGAGAGTGCACCGGAATCACAGACACGTGCGTAGTGTACGTGAGCGAGCCCAG